>NW_024871408.1:72500-110345 GCF_019054845.1 Dipodomys spectabilis | reverse complement strand
TAAACCTAACCCTCACCCTAAACCTAACCCTACCCCTCACACTAACCCTAAACGTAAACCTAATCCGCACGCTCAACCTAACCCTTACCCACACCCTAACCCTAACCCTAACCCTAAACTTCACCTTAAACATCACTCTAACCCTAACCCTCACCCTCATCCTAACCCTCACCCTAACAATTACCCTCACCCTAAACCTAAACCTAACCCTGACCCAAACCTAACCCTTACCCTCACGCTAACCCTAAACCTACCCCTCACCCTAAACCTCAATCTAACCCTAACCGTAACCCTAATCCTCAACCTGACCCTAAACCTAACCATAACCATAACACTAACCCTCACCCTCACCGTAACCCTCACCGTCCCCCTAACCCTCAATCTACCCTAACACTCACCGACACACTAAACCTCACACTCACCCTCACCCTAACCCTCACCTTCACCCTACCCCTCACCCTACCCCTCAGCCTAACCCTAACCATCACCCTAACCCTAACACTCACACTAACCCTAACCCTCACCCTCAACCTCTACCTAACCTTAACCCTACCCCTCACCCTAAACCTCATCCTAACCCTAAACCTAACCCTAAGACTCACACTAATCCTAAACATAACCCTAAACCTCACTCTCACGCTCACCCTCAGCCTAACACTAACCCTCACCATAACCCTTACCCTCAAACTTCCTTAACCCTAACCCTAACCCTAACCCTATCACTAATCCTAACCGTAACCCTAACCCTCACCCTAACCATAACCCTCACCTTCACCCTCAACCTAACCCTAACCCTAACCCTAACCTTAAACATCACCCTAACCCTCACTCAACCCTAACCCTCACCGACACTCTAACCCTCACCATCAACCTCACCCTCAACCTCACCCTCACCCAAGGCCTCAGCCTAACCAAAACCCTAAACATATCCCTCACTATAACTCTAGCCCTCACCCTAACCCTCACACTCATCCTAACCCT
This sequence comes from Dipodomys spectabilis, assembly GCF_019054845.1. Classification (NCBI taxonomy): domain Eukaryota; kingdom Metazoa; phylum Chordata; class Mammalia; order Rodentia; family Heteromyidae; genus Dipodomys; species Dipodomys spectabilis. The sequence goes on along the minus strand of NW_024871408.1, from coordinate 109,364 downwards.
TACCCTAACCCTTACCCACAACCTAAACATAATCCTAAAACTAACCCTCACACTAACCCTTACCCTCACCCTAACATTCACCCTCACCCTAACCCTAACCCTCATCCTAACTCTCACCCTAACCCTAACCCTAAACCTAACCCTCATCCTCACCCTAACCCTCAACCTAACCCTAACCCTCAACCTAACCCTAACCCTCACCCTCATCCGACACCTCACCATTACCCTTACCCTCACGGAAAACCTAACCCTAACCCTCACATTAACCCTAACCCTCACACTATCCCTAACCCTAACCCTCACCCTCTCATCCTAAACCTAACCCTAACCTTCACCCTCACCCTAACCCTAAACCTAACCCTAAACCTCACCCTCACCCTCACCCTCAGCCTAACACTAACCCTCACCCTAACCCTTACCTTCACCCTTCCCTAACCCTAACCCTAACCCTCACCCTCACCCTAACACTCACCCAAACCCTCACCCCAACTCTAACCCTAACCCTCACCTTCACCCTAACCCTAATCCTTACCCTAACATAAACCCTCACCCTTCCCCTCCCCCTCCCCCTAAGCCTAACCCTAACACTTCTCCTAAACCTAACCCTCACCCTCACCCTAACAAAAAAATTAACCCTCACCCTCACACTAACCCTAACCGTCACCCTCACCCTCAACCTAAACCTAACCCCAACCCTCAACCTAACCTACACCCTAACCATAACGCTAACTGTAAACCTCACCCTAACCCTAACCCTAACCCTAACCCTTACCCTCACCGTATCCCTAAACCTATCCCTAAACCTAACCCTCACACTAACCCTAACCCTCACCCTAACCCTAACCCTCCCCCTCACGCTTAGCTAAAACCTAATCCTAAACCTAACCATAACCCTAAACCTAACCTTAACCCTAACCTAAACAAAACTCTCACCCTCAGCTTCACCCTAACCCTAACCCTCACCCAAACCCTAACACTTACCAGCTCCGTAACCCTCACCCAAACCCTAATCCTCTCCTTAACCCTAAACCTAATCCCTACGTAACCGAAAACCTCAACCTCACCATCATCCTAACCCTAACCCTACCACTCAGCCTAACCCTCACACTAACCCTAACCCTAACCCTCACTCTGAATCTAATCCTACATCTAAACCTTACCCCAACCCTCACTCTCACTCTAACCCGCACCAAAACCCTTACCCTCACACTAACCCTAAACCTAACCTCACCCTAAACTTCACACTAACCCTAACACTCAATCTACCCCAACCCTAACACTAACCTTAAACCTCACCCTAACCCTCACCCTAACCGAACCATAACCCTAACACTAACCCTCACACTACGCTTCACCCTAACCCTAAACCTCACCTTAACCCTTACCTCAACCTAATCCTAAACTTAACCCAAACACTCACCCTTCCCCTCACCCTCACACTAAGCCTAACCCTAACCCTAACCCTAACCCTAACCCTAACCCTCACCCTAACCCTCACCCTAACCCTAATCCTAATATTAAACATCACCCAAACCCTAACCCTCACCCTCATCCTAAACCTCACCCTAACCCTTACCCTCACCCTAACTCTAACCCAAAACCTAAACCTCACCCTCACCCTAACCCTAACTCTAACTCTCACCAAAACCCAAACCCTCACCTTAAACCTATCCCTAACCCTCACCCTCACCCTAACTCTAAACATCACCCTAATCACCAACCTAACCCTAACTCTCACCCTAACCCTCAACCGCACCCTCATCCTAAACCAAAGCCTAACCCTAATCCTAAATCTAAATTTCACCCTCACCATAAACCTAAACCTAACCGTTACACAAACCCTCACCCTCATCCTCACCTTAACCCTAAACGTAACCCTAACCCTAACCCTCAAACTAATCGTAACCGTAACACTCACCCTAACCCTCATCCTAACCCTAACCCGAACCCTAACCCTAACCCTCACCCTAGACCTCACCCTAAACTTAACCCTAATCCTAACACTCATCCTTACCCTAACCCTCAGCCTAAAAATTGCTCTCACCCTCACCCTAACACTAACCCTCACACTAACCCGAAACTTTACCCTAACCCTCATGATAACCCTAATCCTACCCCTCACCCTAACCCTAACCCTAATGCTAACCCTCAACCGTACCCTAAGCCTCCCCCTCAAGCTAACTTTCACTGTCACCCTAACCCTCACCCTAACCCTAACCCTTACCCACACCCTAACCCTCATCTTCACCCTCACCTTCAACCTCACCCTAACCCTAACCCTAAACCTCACCCTAACACTAACCCTCACCCTAAACCTAACCCTCACTCTAACCGTAACACTCACCCTCATCCAAAACCCTCACCCTAAACCTTAACCTCACCCTAACCCTAACCCTAACAATAACCCTCACACTAACCCTAACACTCACCCTAACCCTAACCCTAACCCTCACCCTAACCCTCATCTTGACCCTAATCCTCACCCTAAACCTAACCCTAAACCTAACCCTCAGCCTCACCATAAACCTCACCTTCACTCTAACCTTCACACTAACCCTAACCCTCATCCACATCCTAACCCTCAACCTCACTCTCACCTTCACCCAAACTCTCACCCTTAACCTAGCCCTCACCCTCACCCTAACCCTAACCCTCATGCTCACCCTAACTCTTTCACTCACCCTAACCCACACGCTAACACTAACCCTCACCCTCACCCGCACCTTCACGGTCACCCTTACCCTAACCCTAACCCTCAACCTCACCCTAACCCTTACCCTCACCCTAACCCTCATCCTCACCTGAACCCTCACCTCAGGGTAACCCTCACCCTCACCCAAAACCTCACCCTAACCCTACCCCTCACCCTAACCCTAAACCTCACCCTAAACGTATCCCTCCCTGTAACCCTCAAATTCACCCTAATCCTCACCCTAACCATAACCCTAACCCTTCCCTAACCGAAACCGTCATCCTCACCCTCATCCTCAACGTAACCCTAACTCTCATCCTAACCCTAACCTTAACCCTAACTCTCACCCTAACCCTAAACCTAAACTTCACAATCACCAAAACCCTAACCCTAACCCTCACCCTAACCCTCACTCTAACCCTAACACTAACCCTAACCCTCACCCTAAGCCTTAACCTCACCCTAATAATCACACAAACCCTAATCCTAACCCTCATCCTCACCCTAACCCTCACGATCACTCCAACCCTCACCTCAAGGTAACCCTCACACTCACCCAAAACATAACCCTAACCCTAACCCTAACCCTAACCCTCTCCCTAAGGCTAACCCTGCCTCTAACCCTCAAAATCACCCTAATACTCAACCTAAACATATGCCTAACACTTACCTAACCCTAACTCTCACACTCATCCTCACTCTCACCCTCAGACTATCCCTACCGTAAAACTAATCCTAAACCTAAACTTCACCCTGACTCTCACCCTCACCCTAACCCTAACCCTCACCCTAACCCTAACCCTGACCCTAACATTAACCATAATCCACACCCTATCCCTCAACCTAACCCTAACCCTCAAACTAACCCAAACCCTACCCCTCACCTTAACCCTTATCCTAACCCTAAGTCTAACCCTAACACTCACCCTAACCCTAACCCTAACCCTAACACTCACCCTCATCCTCAGCCTAACCCTAAATCTAACTCTAATCCTAACCCTATAACTCACCCTCACCCTCACCCAAATTCTAAACCTAATCCTAACCTTAACCCTCAACCTCACCCTAACCCTAACTCTAATTTTCACCTTAACTCTAACTTTCACCCTAACCCTTACGCTCACCCGAACCCTGACCCTAACCGTCACCCTAACCCTAACCCTTAACTTAACCCAAACCCTCACCCTAACCCTCTCCCTCCCCCTAACCCTAAACCTAACCCTTACCCTCATCCTCATCCTAACCCTAACAATAAACCTATCCCTCCCTCTAAACTTAACACTAACCATCACCCTCACCCTCACACTAACACTCAGCCTAACCCTAATCCTAACCCTAATCCAAACACTAACCCTCACCCTCACCCTCAACCTAATCCTAACCTGAACCCTAACCCTCCCCTCACACTCACCCTCACCTTCACCTTAAACCTCAACCTCAGCCTCACCCTCAACCTAACCCTAACCCTAACCCTAACCGTAACCCACACCCTAACCCTCACCCTCACCCTCACCCTCACACTAAATCTCACCCTCACCCTAGACCTCACCCTCATCCTGACTCTAACCCTAACACTCACCCTAACCCTAACCATCACCCTCATCCTAACCATCACCCTAAACCTTATCCTCACCCTCACCCTAAACTTCACACTAACCCTTACCCTCACCCTAACCCTAACCCCAACACTCATCTTAAAACTCATGCTAACCCTATGCCTAACCTTAATACTCAACCTAACCCTAACCCTAACCCTAACACTCATTCTGACCCTCAGCCTAATCCTAACCCTAACCCTAATGCTAACCATATTCCTCACCCTCACACTCACCCTAATTCTAATCCTAACCCTAAGCCTAAGTATACCCATCACCGTAACCCTAAACCTAACCCTAACCCTCAACCTCAACCTCACCCTCAGCCTAACCCTAACCCTAACCCTAACCCTAACCCTCACCCGTACCCGAACCCTCACCCTCAACCTAACCCTCACCCTCACACTAAACATCAGCTTAACCCTAACCCGCACCCTAACCTTAAACCTCACCCTCACCCTAACCCTCACACTAAACCTTACTAAGCCTCATCCTATCCCTAACCTAACCCTAAACCTAACCCTATTCCTAAACCTAACCCTCATCCTCACCCTCACCCTAGCCCACACACTAACCCTAACCCTAAACCTAAACCTAAACCTAAATCTCACCCTAACCTTAAACCTAACCCTGACCCTAAACTTCAATCTAACAATAACCCTAACCCTAACCCTCACCCTCACCCTAACCCTCAAACTCACGTTAAACCACACCCTCACACTCACCCTGACCCTAACCCTAACCGTAATCCTAACCCTAACCCTCACCTTAAACATCACACTAACGCTCAGCCTAACCCTAAACTTCACCCTCATCCTAAACCTCACCCTAACCTTTACCCTCACGCTAAGCCTAAGCCTAAGCCTAACCCTCACCCTCACCCTTACTGTTACCCTCAGCCTACCCCTAACCCTAACACTCACCCTAACCCTCAACCTAAACCTACTGCTCATCCTAACCCTCACCCTAACCCTATTCTTCGCCCTGAAACTCACCCTAATACTTACGCTAACCCTTGCCCTAACCCTCACCCTAACTCTAACACTAAGCCTAACCCTCACACTAACCCTAAACCTAAAGCTCACCCGACACCTCAATCAAACCCTAATCCTAAACCTAACCCTCACCCTAACCTTCACCCTCACCCTTACCCTCAACCTAACCCTAACACTAACCTTATCCCTAAGGTTAACACTCACCCTAAACCTCACCCTCACCCTACCCCTACCCCTAACCCTAAACATAACTCTAACCCTCACCCTAACCTTAACCCTAATCCTAACCCTATTCCTCAACCTCACCCTCACCCTAATTCTAAACCCAAACCTAAACCTAAGCCTCACCCTTACCCTAACCCTAACTCTAACTCTCACCCTAAACCTAACACTCACCCCAAACCTAACCCTAACTCCCACCCTCAACCTAACGCTAAACCTCACCCTAACCCTCAACCTAACCCTAACTCTAACCCTAACCCTCAACCTCACCCTAACCCCAATCCTAACCCTCACCCTAACACTAACCCTTACCCTAACCCTAACCCTCACCCTCACCCTAACCTTCACCTTAACACTTAACCTCACCCTAACCCTCACACTAACCCTCACTCTAACCTTAACCTAACCCTCACACTAAACCTAACCCTAACACTAATAGTAAACATCACCCTAACCCTCACCCTCACCCTAACCCTAACCTTCACCCTCATCCTAATACCCTAAACCTTATCCTCACCCTAACCCTAACCCTAACTCTAACCCTCATACTAACCCTAACCCTCACACTAACCCTAACTCTCACCCTCACCATAAACCTAACCCTAACCGTAACCCTAACCCTAACCCTCAAACTAACCCTAACCCTAAAACTCACCCTAACCCTCATCCTAACCCTAACCCGAACCCTAACCCTAACCCTCACCCTAGATCTCACCCTAACCTTAACCCTAATCCTAACCCTTTTCCTTACCCTAACCCTCTGCCTACAAATTGCCCTCACCCTCATCCTAACCCTAACCCTCACACTAATCCGAAACTTCACCCGAACCCTCATGATAACCCTAATCCTACCCCTCACCCTAACCCTCACCCTAACCCTAACGCTAACCCTCGCCCGTACCCTAAGACTCACCCTCACTCTAACCCTCACTGTCACCCTAACCCTCACCCTAACCCTAAGCCTCACCCACACCCTAACCCTCATCTTCACCCTCATCTTCAACCTCACCTTAACCCTAACCCTAACCCTAACCCTCACCCTCACTGTAGCCCTCCGCCTAACCCTAACCCTAACCCTCACCCTCACAGTCACCCTGACCCTCAGACTATCCCTAACCCTAAAACTAATCCAAACCCTAAACTTCACCATGACCCTCACCCTCACCCTTACCCTAACCCTCACCATCACCCTCACCATAACCTTCACCCTAAACCTTACCCTCACCCTAACCCTCATCCTAAAACTATTCCTAGCGCTAACACTAACCCTCACCCTAACCCTCACCCTAACCCTAATCCTAACCTTAAACATGAACCTAACCCTAACACTCACCTCATCCTAACCCTCAACCTAACATTTACCCTCACCCTAACACTAACCCTAAACCTAACCCTCACAATCACCCTAAACCTAACTCTAATTATCACCCTAACCCTAACCATCACTCTAAACCTAACCCTAACCCAAACCCTCATCTTAAGCCTAAACCTCTAACCCTAACACTAACCCTAAACCTCACCATCACCCTAAATTTCACCCTAAACCTTACCCTCACACTAACCCTCACTCTAAACCTAACCCTAACCCTCACACTAACCCTAACCCTAAACATCACCCTAATCCTCACCCTCACCCCAACCCTAAACTTCACCGTCATCCTAACCCTCACCTAACCCTTACCCAGACCCTCACCATAACCCTAACCCTCACCTTCACCCTAACCCTAACCCAACCCCTTCATCCTAACCTTCATCCTGACCCTAATCCTCACCCTAAACTTAAACCTAAACCTAACCCCCAGCCTCACCCTAACCTTCCCCTAACTCTAACCCTCACCCTAAACCTAACCTTCACCCACACCCTAACCCTCAACCTCACCCTCACTCTCACCATAAACCTCATTCTTAACCTAGCCCTTACGGTAACCCTAACCCTAAACCTTATATAACTGAAACCCTCAACTTCACCCACACCTTCACCCTGACGATAACCCTCACCCTCACCCTAACCCTCACGCTAACCCTACCCTTCACCCTCACCCTCACCCTCACTGCCACAATCACCCTAACCCTAACCCTCACCCTCACCCTAACCATTACCCACACCCAAACCATCACCTTCACCCGAACCCTCACCTCACGGTAACCCTCACGCTCACCCTAAATATCACCCTAACCCTAACGGTCACCCTAACCCTAACTCTAACTCTCACTCTAACCCTAACCCTCCCTCTAACCGTCAAACTCACCCTAATCCTCACCCTAACCATAACCCTAACCCTTACCTAACCGAAACCCTAAACCTCACCCTCAACCTAACCCTCTCATCTTAACCCTAAACTTAACTCTAACTCTCACCCTAACCCTAACCCCAAACCTCACCCTCACCCAAACCATAACCCTAAACCTAACCCTCACCCTAATCCTCACCCTAATCCTAAAACTTACCCTAACCCTCACCCTCACCGTAACCCTCACCCTAAACCTTAAACTCACCCTAATCCTTACACAAACCCTAAACCTAACTCTCATCCTCACACTAACCCTCACTCTCACTCGAACCCTCACCTCACGGTAACCCTCACCCTCACCCAAAACATCACCCTAATCCTTACCCTCACCCTAACCCTAACCCTAACTCTCTCCCGAACCCTCACCTAACAATTACCCTGACCCTAACCTTAACCCTAACTCTAAATCTAACCCTTACCCTCACCCTAACACTCTAACCCTAACCCTAGCTTAATACTCACCAACACCCTAACCCTCACCCTCACCCTCACCCTCTCACCCTCACATTACCCATCAGCCTAACCCTAACCCTAACCCTAAAGCTCACCCTAATCCTAACCCTCACCCTAACCCTTACCTTCATCCTAAACCTCACAATAACACTTACCCTCAACCTAAACCTAAATCTAACTCTCACTCTAACCCTTATCCTCACCCTAACCTCACCCTCACCCTAACCCTCACCCCAACCCTCACCCTAACCCTAACCATAAACCTAGCCCTCATCCTCACCCTAATCCTCACCCTCACCCTCACCCTCACCTCAGACTATCCCTAAACTAAAACTAATCATAACCCTAAACTTCACCCTGACCCTCATCCTCACCCTAACCTTAACCCTAACCATCACCCTAACCCTAACCCTCACCCTAACCCTTAACCTAACCCTAACCCTAACCATCACCTTAACCTTCACCTTAACCCTTACCCTCACACTAAGCCTCACACTAACCCTAACTCTAACCCTAACCCTAACCCTCACACTAACTCTAAACCTAACCCTAAACCTAAACATCACCCTAACCCTCTCCCTCACCCCAACCCTAAACCTCACCGTCATCCTAACCCTCACTCTAAACATTACCCTAACCCTCACACTAACCCTAACCCTCACCCTACCCCTTCCCCCTAACCCTCATCCTGACCATCATCCTCAACCTAAACCTAACCCTAACCCTAATCGTCAGCCTCAGCCTAACCCTCACCCTCACTCTAACCGTCACCCTAACCCTAACCCTCACCCACAACCTAAGCCTCAACCTCACCCTCACCCTCACCATAAACCTCACCCTTAACCTAGCCCTTACCGTAACCCTAACCCTAAACCTTACCTAACAGAAACTCTCACCCTCAGCCTCACCCTCACCCTAACCATAACCCTCACCCTCACCCTGACACCCCCAACCTAACCCTAACGCTAACCCTAACCTTCACCCTCACCCTCACCCTCACTGTCACCCTCACCCTAACCCTAACCCTTACCCTCACCCTAACCCTTACCCTAACCCTAACCCTAACCTTAATCAGAACCTTCACCTGAACCCTCATCTCACGGTAACCCTCACCCTCACCCAAAACATCACCCTAACCCTTACCTAACCGAAACCCTCACCCTCACCCTCAATCTAACCCTAACTCTCATCCTAACCCTAAGCTTAACCCTCTCACCCTAACCTTAACCCCCAACATCACCCTCACCCAAACCCTAACCCTAACCCTCACCCTAACCCACACCCTAACCATAAAACTAACCCTAACCCTCACCCTCACCCTAACCCTCACCCTAAACCTTAACCTCACCCTAATCCTCACACAAACCCTAACCCTAACCCTCATCTTCACACTAACCCTCACTCTCACTCGAACCCTCACCTCACGGTAACCCTCACCCTCACCCAAAACATCCCCCTAACCCTTAACCTCACCCTAACCCTAACCCTAACACTCTCCCTAACCCTAACCCTCCTTGTAACATTCAAACTCACCCTAACCCTCACCCTAACCCTTACCCTCACCTTAACCCTAACACTAAACCTAACACTAACACCCTAACCTTAAAGATCACCCTAACCCTAACCCTCACCCTCATCCTAACCCTCAGCCTAACAATTACCCTAACCCTAACCATAACCCTAACCCTCACCCTCACCTAACACTTACGCTCACCCTAACCCTCATGCTAACCCTAACCTTAAGGGTACTCCTCACCCTACCCTAACCCTAAACCTAACCCTAATTCTAACCCTCACCCTCACCCTAACACTCTAACCCTCATCCTACCCTAATCCTCACCAACAACCTAACCCTCACCCTCACCCTCACCCTCTCACCCTCACAGTAGACATCAGCCTAACCCTAACCCTAACCCTAATCCTCACCCTAACCCTCACCCTCACCCTCAGACTATCCCTAACCCTAAAACTAATCCTAACCCTAAACTTCACGTTGACCCTCACCCTCACCCTAAACCTAACCCTAACCCTCACTCAAACCCTAACCCTCACGCTAACCATTACCATAAACCTAACCGTAAACCTTACCCTCACCCTACACCTCACCCTAACCCTAACCCTAACCATCACCCTCACCCTAACCTTCACCCTAACCCTGAATCTCACCCTAACCCTCATCCTAAACCTATCCCTAACACTAACCCTAACACTCACCCTAACCCTCACCCTAACCCTAATCCTAACCTTAAACATCACCCTAACTCTAACACTCACCTCATCCTAACCCTCAACCTAACACTTACCCTCACCCTAACTCTAATCCTAAACCTAACCCTCACCCTCACCCTAACCCTAACTCTCACCCTAAACCTAACCCTCACCCTAAACCTAACCTTAACCCAAATCCTCATCCTAAGTCTAAACCTCACACTAACCCTAACCCTAACCCTAAAACTCACCCTCACCCTAACCTTCACCCTAACCCTTACCCTCACACTAACCCTCACACTAACCCTAACTCTAACCCTAACCCTATCCCTCACAGTAACCTTAACCCTATGCCTAACCCTAACCCTAACCCTAAACTTCACCCTAACCCTCACCCTCACCCTAACCCTAAACCTCAACCTCATGCTAACCCTCACCCTAACCCTTACCCTCACCCTAACCCTAACCCTAGCACTATCCCTAACCCTAACCCTCCCTTTAAACCTAAAACTCACCCTAACCCTCACCCTAAACCTTACCTTCCCCCTAACCCTCCCCCTAAGCCTGACCCTAACACTAACACAAACCCTAACCTTAAATATCACCCTAACCCTAACACTAACCCTCATCTTAACCCTCCGCCTAACAATTACCTTAACCCTCACCCTCACCATAACCCTAACCCTCACCTAACCCTTACCCTCACCTAACCCTAACCTTAACAGTACTCCTCACTCTGACCCTAACCCTAACCCTAACCCTAACTCTAACCCTTACCCTAACACTCTAACCCTCAACCTACCCTAATCCTCACCGACAGCCTAACCCTCACCCTCACCCTCACCCTAACCCTCACCCTCACAGTAGCCATCAGCCTAACCCTAACCCTAACCCTAACACTCACCCTAATCTTAACCTTCACCCTAACCCTCACCTTCAACCTAAACCTCACAATAACCCTTAATCTCAACCTCAACCTAAGCCTAAACCTAACCCTCACACTAACCCTTACCCTCACCCTAACCCTCACCCTCACCCTAACCCTAACCCTAACCCTCATCCTCACCCTAACCCTCACTCTAACCCTAACCCTAACCCTCACCATTACCCTTACTCTCACGGTAACCCTAACCCTAACCCTAAACCTAACCCTCACACAAACTCTAACCCTCACACTAACACTATCCCTCAGTCTATCCCTAACCCTCACCCTAAACCTTACCCTCACCCTAAACTAAGCCTAACCCTAACCCTAACCTTCACCCTCACCCTAACCCTCATTCTCACCCTAAACATCACCCTAATTCTAAACCTCACCCTAAACCTGAACCTAAACCTCACCCTAATCCTAACCCCCACCCTAAACTTCACTCACACTCTAATCCTCACCCTAACCCTAACCCTAAATCTTACCCTAACCCTAATCCTTACCCTCACCCTCACCCTCAGCCTAACCAAAACCCTAACCCTAATCCTAACCCGAACTCTCACCCTCACCCTAAACCTAAACCTAACCGTTACCATAACCCTCACACTCATCCTCACTTTACCCCTAACCGTAACCCTAACTCCAACCCTCAAACTAACCCTAACTCTAACCCTAACCTTCACCCTAACCCTAATCCTAAACTTAAACATAACCCTAACACTCATCTCATCCTAACCCTCAAGCTAACCCTTACCCTCACACTAACTCTAACCCTAAAACTAACCCTCACCCTCAACCTAACCCTAACTCTAACTCTCACCTTAACCCTAACCCTCACCCTAAACCTAACCCTATCCCAAACCCTCAGCCTAAGTCTAAACCTCACCCGAACCCTAACCCTAACCCTAAACCTCACCCTCACCCTAACCTTCACCCTAAATCTAACCCTCAGCTTAAGCCTCACAATAACCCTAACCCTAACCCTAACCCAAACCCTCACAATAACCCTAACCCTAACCCTAAACATCACCCTAACTCTCACCCTCACCCTAACCCTAAACCTCACCCTCATCCTAACCCTCACCCTAACCCTTACTCTCACCCTAACCTTAACCCTAATACTCTCCCTAACCCTCACCCTCCTTCTAACCCTCAAACTCACCCTAAGCTTCACCCAAACGCTTATCCTCACCCTAACCCTCACGCTAAGCCTAACCCTAACACTAACACTAATCCTAAACTTAAACATTACCCTAACCCTAACCCTCACCATCATCCTAACCCTCAGCCTAACAATTACCGTAACCCTAACCCTAACCGTAACCCTTACCCTTACCCTCACCTAACCCTTTCCCTCACCGTAAACCTAACCCTAACCCAACCCCTTACCCTAACCCTCATGCGAACCCTAACCTTAACAGTAATTCTCACCCTGACCCTAAACCTAACCCTAAATCTAACCCTCATCCTCAACCTAACACTCTAACCCTCACCCTACCCTAATCCTCACCCACAAACTAACCATCAACTTCACCCTAACCCTCACCCAAAACTTCACCCTTAACCTAGCCCTCACCCTAACCCTAACCCTAAACCTTATCTAACCGAAACCTTCACACTCACCCTTGCCCTCACCCTAACCCTAACCCTCACCCTCACCCTAACAATTACCCTCACCCTAACCCTCATGCTAACCCTAACCCTCACCCTCACCCGCACCCTCATGGTCACCCTCACTCTAACCCTAACCCTCACCCTCACCCTAACACCCTCACCCTACCGCTCACCCTCACCTGAACCCTCACCTCAGTGTAACCCTCACCCTCACCCAAAACATCACCCTAACCCTAAACATCACCCTAACCCTAACCCTAAACCTCAAGCTAACCCTAACCCTCCTAACCCTCAAACTCAACCTAATCCTCACCCTAACCATAACCCTAATCCTTACCTAACCGAAAGCCTCACGCTCACCCTCACCCTCAACCTAACCCTATCTCTCATCCTAACCCTAACCTTAACCCTAACTCTCACCCAACACTAACACTAAACCTCACCCTCACCCAAACCCTAACCCTAACCCTCAACCTCACCCTAACTCTAAGCCTAACCCTAACCCTAACACTCACCCTCATATTAAACCTAAACCTATAACTAAACCTCACCCTCACACTCACCCTAAACCTAACACTAACCCTCACCCTGACCCTAAAACTAAACAAAACCCTAACCCTAACCCTTCCCCTCACCCTAACACTTAACCTAACCCTAAACCTCAACCTCACCCTAAATCTAAACCTAACCATAACCTTCATCCTAACCCTAACCCTCACCCCAAACCTAACCCTAAACTTCATCCACACCCTAACACTCACCCTCACCCTAACGCTATCCCTAACCCTCACCCTCATGCTAACCCTCACACTTACCCTTGCCCTCACGTTAACCCTAATCCTAACCCTAACCCTAACCCTCACACTAACACTAAGGCTCACACTAACCCTAACCCTACCCCTCACCCTAACCCTCCACTTAAACCTAACTCTAACCTTTACCCTCACCCTAACCCTAACCCTGACCCTAACCCTCACCCTCACCCTCACCATCACCCTTACCCTAACCCTAAACCTACCCCTCACCCTAACCCTCAACCTAAACCTAACCCTGGAAGTAACCCTCACGCTAACCCTAACCCTCACCCTCACCCTCAGCCTAACTTTAACCCAAACCCTAATCCTAAACCTAAGCCTCACCCTCACCCTCACCCTAACCCTAACCCTTACCCTCACTCTAAACCTAACCCTAAACCTAACCCTCACTATAACCCTAACCCTCACCCTAACCCTAACTCTGCTACTCACCCTAAATCTCATCCTAACCCCAACCTTATCTGTAGTACTCACCCTAACCCTAACCATAACCCTCACCCTCAGCCTAACCCTCACTCTCACGTGAACCCACACCCTAACCCTAACCCTAACCCTAACCCTAACCCTAACCCTAACCCTAACCCTCACCTTAAATATCACACTAACGCTCACCCTAACCCTAACCTTCAACCTCATCCTAAACCTCACCCTAACCTTTACCCTCATGCTAAGCCTAACCCTAACCCTACCCCTCACCCTCACCTTTACCGTTACCCTCACCCTACCCCTAACCCTAACCCTTACCCTATCAACCTATACCTACTGCTCAGCCTAACCCTCACCTTAACCCTATTCCTTACCCTGAAACTCACCCTAATCCTTACTCTAACCCTTACGGTAAACCTCACCCTAGCCCTCACCCTAAAATTATCCTCACCCTAACCCTAACCCTCACACTTACCCTAATCCTAACCTTAAACATCACCCTAACCCTTACCCTCACCCTAATCCTAACCCTCACCCTAACACTTACCTTCATCCTAAACCTAATCCTAAACCTAACCCTCACCCTAACCCTAATCCGAATCCTAACCTTAACCATCACCCTAGCCCTAACTCTCAACCTAACCCTCACCCTAACTCTAATCCTAACATTAAACATCACCCAAACCCTAAACCTCACAGTCATCCTAAACCTCACCCTAACCCTTACCCTCACCCTAACTCTAACCCTAAACCTAAACCTCACCCTCACCCTAACCCTAACTCTAAATCTCACCGTAACCCAAATCCTCACCCTAAACCTCACCCTAACCCTCACCCTCACCCTAACTCTAAACATCACCCTAACCCTCAACCTAACCCTAACTCTACCTTTAACCTTCAACCTCAACCTATCCTAACCCTTACCCTTATGCTCACCCTAACCCTAACCGTATCCTTATCCCTCACACTATTCCTAACCCTCACCCTAACCCTAACCATACCCCTCACTCTAACCCTCACCCTAGCACTAATACTAACCCTAACCATCACCCTAACCCTAACCCTAAACCTCAACCTCACTCTAACACTCCCTGTCACCCTAAACCTCACACCCTAACCCTCACCCACAACCCAACCCTCACCCTCAACCAAAACCTCACCCTATCCCTAACCCTAACCCTAACCCTCACCCTCAACCTCACCTTCACCCTAACCCTAACCCTAACCCTCACCCTCACCCTAACCCTCACCCTCACACTAAACATCACCCTAACTCTAACCCACACCCTAATGCTAAACCCAAGCCTCACCCTAAAACTAACCCTCACCCTAAATTTCACTCACACTCTAATCTTCACGCTAACCCTAACCCTAAATCTTACCCTAACCCTAAACTTCACTCTCACCCTCACCCTCAGCCTAAACCAAACCCTAACCCTAATCCTAAACGTAACTCTCACCCTCACCATGAACCTAACCCTAACCGTTACCCTAACCCTAACCCTCACCGTAATCCTAACTCGAAACCTAACCTTCACCGTAACCTTAACCCTCACCCTAACCCTCACGCTGATACTAACCCTCACCCTAAACACTACCCTCACCCTAACACTAACCCTCACCTTAACCCTAAAACTCACACTAAACCTAACCTTATGCCTCACCTTAACCCTCATCCTAACCCTAAGCCTAACCCTAACATTCACCCTAACCCTAACCCTAACACTCACCCTGACCCGCAGCCTAACCCTAACTCTTACCCTAATAATAAACCTATCCCTCACCTTCACACTCACCCTAATTCTAACCCTAACCCTAATCCTAACTATACCCCTCACCCTCACCCTCACCCTAACCCTCACCCTCACCCTAGCCCTCGGACTAACCGTAAACCTAACTCTAACCATTACCCTAACCCTATCCCTAACCCGCACACTAATCCTCATCCTAAACCTAACCCTAACCCTCATGCTCACCCTAACCCTAACACTAACCCTCAACCTAACCGTAAACCTCACCATCACCCTCACCCTCAACCTATCCCTAACCCTACCCCTCACCCTAAACCTCATCCTAACACTAACCCTAACCCTAACACGAACACTAATCCTAAACCTAACCCTAAACCTCACCCTCACCCTCATCCTCACCCTAACCTAACACTACACCTCACCCTAACCCTCATCTTAACCCTAACACTAACCCTAACCCTAACCGTCACCCTCACCCTAAACCTAACCCTAACCCTTACCCTCAACCTAACCCAAACCTTCACCCTCACCCTCAGTCTAACCCTAAACCTAACCGCAATCCTAACCCTAACCCTCACCCTCACCCTCACCCTAACCTCACCCTAAACCTAACCCTAATCTTAACCCTCACACTAACCCTCACGCTAACCCTAACTCTAACCCTCACTTCCACCCTAACCCTAAACAAAACTCTAACCCTAAACCTCACCCTACCCCTCACCCTAACCCTTAACCTAACCCTAATCCTAACCCTCACCCTAACCCTAAAACTAACCCTCACCCTCACCCGAACCCTAACCCTCACCCTAAGGCTTACCCTAACCCTCATCCTCACCCTAACACTCACCCTCACCCTAAACCTATCCCTAACCCTCACCCTCATCCTAACCCTCACCCTTACCCTTACCCTCACGGTAACCCTAACCCTAAATCTAATCCTAACCCTCACACTTACACTAAGGCTCACACTAACCCTAACCCTACCCCTCACCCTAAACCTCAACCTAAACCTAACCCTAACCCTAACCCTAAACCTCAACCTAACCCTTACGCTCATCCTTACCCTAACCCTCTCAAGAAACCTAACCCTCACCCTAACCCTAACACTAAACCTCACCCTGACCCTCAAGCTCATCCTCAGCCTAAGCCTATCCCTAACACTAATCCAAACACTAACCCTCACCCGCACCCTCAAGCTAAGTCTAACCCGAAACCTAATCCTGACCCTCACACTCACCCTCACCCTCACGTTAAGCCTCAGCCTCAGCCTCAACTCACCCTAACCCGAACCTTAACCCGAACCCTCACGCTAACTCTAAACCTCAACCTAACCCTCAACCTAACCCTAACTCTAACCCTAACCCTCACCCTGACACTGGCCCTCACCCTTACCATAACCCTCACCCTAAATCTAACCCTCACCCTAACCCTCACCCTCAACCTAATCCTCACCCTAACCCTTACCCTCACACTAATACTCACACTCACCCTATCCGTAACCCTACCCCTACCCCTCACACTAACCCTAAACCTAGTCCTAACCCTAAACCTCACCCTAACCCTAAGCCTAATCCTAAACTTCACCCTCACCCTAGCCCTCACCCTAACCCTAATCCTAACCCTAACCCTCACCCTCACCCTAACCCTATCCCTAACCATAACACACACACTAAATGTAACCCTCACCCTAACCCTAACCCTACCCCTCACACTAACCCTAAACCTAGTCCTAACCCTAAACCTCACCCTAACCCTAAGCCTAATCCTAACCTTCACCCTCACCCTAGCCCTCACCCTAACCCTAATCCTAACCCTAACCCTCACCCTAACACTAAACCTCACCCTAACCCTAACCCTCACCCTCACCCTAACCCTTACCCTAAACCTAACCCTAATATTAACCCTAAATCTCACCCTAAACCTAACCCTTAACTTAACCCTAACCCTCACCCTAACCCTCACCCTAACCCTAACCCTAAACCTAACCCTATCCCTCACCCTAACACTTACCCTGATCCTCACCCTAACCCTCACAATGAACCTATCCATCACCCTAACCCTAACACTAACCATCACCCTCACACTCACGCTCACCCTCAGCCTAACACTAAACCTAACCTTAATCCAAACACTAACCCTCACCCTCACCCTCAACCTAACCCTAACCCGACCCCTAAACCTCACTCTCACACTCACCCTCACCCACAACTTAAACCTCAGTCTTAGCCTCACCCTCAACCTAACCCTAACCCGAACCCTAACCCGAACCCTAACCGTAAACCTGACCCTAACCATAACCCTAACATACAACGTAATCCTCATTCTCTCTCTCAACCTCACCCTATACCTCAACCGAACCCTAACCCTCATCCTTACCCTAACCCTCACAAGAAACCGAACCCTCACCCTAACCCTAACACTAAACCTCACCCTCACCCTCACGCTCACCCTCAGCCTATCCCTAACCCTAACACTAATCCAAACACTAACCCTCACCCTCACTCTCAAGCTAACCCTAGCCTGAAACCTAACCCTGACCCTCACCCTCAATCTTACACTCACTGTCACCCTAATCCTCACCCTACACTAAACCTCACTGACACCCTAACCCTCACCCTCACCCTCACACTCACCCTCACCCTCACCTTAGCCATCGGCCTAACCTTAAACCTAAACCTAACCATTACCCTAAACCTAACCCTAACCCTAACCCTCAAACTAACCCTAACGCTCACACTAACCCTCACCCTAACCCTCATCCTAAGCCTAATCCTAACCCTCACGCTCACCCTAACCCTAACCCTCACCCTCACCCTCATCCTCAACCTAACCCTAACCCTACCCCTAACTCTAACCATAACCCTCTCCGTAAGCCTCAACCTCACACTATACCTAACCCTAACCCAAACCCTCACCCTACCCCTCACCCTCACCCTAAGCCTAACCCTAACTCTAACACTAACCTTAAACCTAACCCTCACCCTCACCCTATCCCTAAACCTAACCCTCACCCTAAACCTAACCCTAAACCTCACCCTCACCCTAAGCCTAACCTTAAACATCACCCTAACCCTCATCCTAACCCTAACCCTAACCCTTGTCCTAAACCTCACCCTAACCCTTACCCTCATCCTAAGTCTAACCCTAAACCTAACCCTCACACTAACCCTAACACTAACCCTCACCCTCACACTCACGCTCACCCTCAGCCTAATCCTAATCCTAACTCTAATCCAAACACAAACTCTCACCCTCATCCTCAAACTAACCCTAATCCTCACCCTAACCCTCAACCACACACTCATCCTCAACCTCAACTAAACCTCAGCCTCAGCCTCAACCTCACCCTAACCGTAACCCAAACCCTCACCCTAACCGAAACTCTGATCTTAAGCCTAACCCTAACCCATACCCTAACCCTCACCCTCACAATAGGCCTCACCCTAACCCTAACTCTAACCCTCACCCTAACTCTAAACCTCACCCTAACCCTCACCCTCATCGTATCCCTCACCCTAACCCTTACCTTCCCCAAAACCCTAACGCTCACCCTAACCCTAAACTTACCCCTCATCTTAACCTTCACCCTAACCCTTACCCTAAACCTAACCCTAACGTTAACACTAAATCTCACGCTAAACCTAACCCTTAACTCTAACCCTCACCCTAACGCTCACGCTAACCCTAACCCTTCCCCTCACCCTAACCCTCAACCTAACCCTTACCCTCATCCTCACCCTAACCCTCAAAATAAACCTAACCCTCACCCTAATCCTAAAACTAACCATCACCCTCACCCTCACGCTCACCCTCAGCCTAACTCTAACCCTAACCCTAATCCAAACACTAACCATCATCCTCACCTCAACCTAACCCAAACCCGAACACTAACGCTCACCCTCACACTCACCCTCACACTCACCGTAACCTTAAACCTCAGCCTCAGGCTCACCCTCAACCTAACCCTAACCCTAAGTCTAACCCTCACACTAATCGTAACCCTGACCCTAACATTAAACGTAAGCCACACCCTAACCCTCACACTCACCCTCAACCTCACCCTAACCCTCACCCTCATCCTTACCCTCACCCTAACCCTAACCCTCACCTTAACACTCATCCTAACCCTACGCCTAACACTAATACCCTAACCTTAACCCTAACCCTAACACTCACCCTGAACCTCAGCCTAAACCTAACCCTAACCCTAATCCTAACCCTATACCTCACCCTCACACTCACCCTAATTCTAACCCTAACCCTAACCCCAAATAAACCCTTCACCCTAACCCTCATACTAACCTCACCCTAACCCTAACCCTAACACTCATCCTCACCCTAACACTCACTCTCACCCTAACCCTATCCCTAAAACTAACCCTCATCCTAACCCTCACCTTCCACTTCTCACGGTAACCCTAACCCTAAACGTAATCCTAACCCTCACACTAACATTAAGGCTCACACTAAACCTAACACTACCCCTCAACCTAACCCTCAACCTAAACCTAAACGTAACCCTAACCCTCACCCTAACACTAACCTTCACCCTAAACCTCACCCTCACCCTCACCCTCACCCTAAACCTAAACCTACCCCTCACCCTGACCCTCAACCTGAACCTAACCCTAACCCTAACCCTCACACTAACCCTAACCCTCACCCTCACCCTCACCCTAACCCTAACCCAAACCCTAGTTCTAACCGTAAGCCTCGCCCTCACCCTCACCCTAACCCTAACCCAAACCCTAGTTCTAACCGTAAGCCTCGCCCTCACCCTCACACTAATACTTACCCCAACCCTAACCCTAACTCTCATTCTTACCCTAACCCTAAACCTAACCCTAACCCTCACCCTAATCCTAACCCTCACCCTAAACCTAACCGTAAGCCTCCCTCTAACCCTAACCCTAAACATTACCCTAAACCTAACCCTAACATTAACACTAACCCTCACCCTAAAACTAAACCTAAACTTAACCCTAACCATTCCCTTAACCCTCACCCTAACCCTAACCTTTCCCTAACCCTCCCCTCACCCTAAACCTCAACATAACTCTTACCCTCATCCGCACCCTAACCCTCACAATAATCCTAACCCTCACCCTAATCCTAACACTAACCCTCACGCTCACCCTCACACTCACCCTCAGCCTAACCCTAACCCTAACACTAATCCAAACACTAACCCTCACAATCAACCTAATCCTAAACCTAACCCGAACCCTAACCCTCACCCTCACATTTACCCTCACCCTCACCTTAAACCTCAGCCTCAGCCTCAACCTCCACCTAATCCCAACCTAACCCTCATTTTAACCGTAACCCAGACCCTAACCCTAACCCTAACCCACACCCTAAACTTCACCCTCACCCTCACCCTCAACCTAACACTCACCCTCAACCTAGCCCTCACCCTCACCCTAACCCTAGACCTAACACTCACCCTAACTCTAAACCTCACCCTAACCCTCAGCCTCATTTTAACCCTCACCCTAACACTAACCTTCACCCTAACCCTAACCCTAACCCTCACTCTCACCTTCAACATCCTCACCCTAGCGCTCAGCCTAAACCTCACCGTCACCCTAACCCTCACGCTACCCTAACCCACACCGACACCCAAACCTAACCCTCACCCAAACCCTCACCCTTCCCCTCACCCGCACCCTTAGCCTAACCCTAACCCTAACCCTAATCCTAAACATAACCCTCACCCTTCCCTAACCCTTACACAAACCCTAAACCTCACCCTCACCCTAACCCTCACCCTAACATTAACCTTAACACTAAACCTCCCCCTCACCCTAACCCTCAAACTAAACCTTGCCCTCATCCTCACCCTAACCTTCACCCTAACCCTAACACTAACCCTCACCCGCAGCCTAACCCTAACTCTAACTCTCACCCTAAACCTAACCCTCAACCTAACCTAACCCTAACCCTAACCCTCACCCTAACTCTAAACCTCACCCTAACATTCAACCTAACCCTAACACTCAACCTAAACCTAACCCTAACCCTAACGCTCACGCTAACCCTAACCCTCGCCCTCACCCTCAGCCTAACCCTAACTCAAACCCTAATCCTAATTCTAAGCTTCAGCCTCACCCTCACCCTTACTCAAACCCTAACCCTAACCCTCACCCTAACACTAAACCTAACCCTAACCCTCACCCTAATCCTAACGCTCATCCTAAAGCTAACCATAAACCTAACTCTCATCCTCACCTTAACCCTAACCGTCACCCTCACCTTCACCCTAAACCTAACCCTAACCCTCACCCTAACCGACACCCCAACCCTAACGTTAACCCTAAGCCTCACCCTCATCCTACCCTCACCCTACCCTTACCCTCACCCTAACCATAATCCTATCCCTAAACCTAACCCACACACTAACCCTAACCCTCACCCTAACCCTAACACTACCCCTCACGCTAACCCTCAACCTATACCTAAATCTAACCCTAACCCTTACCCTAACCCTAATTCCTACCTAAACAAAACCCTCACCCTCAGCATCACCTTAATCCAAACCCTCACCCAAGCCCTAATACTTACCCTCACCCTAACTCTCACCCAAACCCTAATCCTGTCCGTAACCCTAAACCTAATCCTTACATAACCGAAACACTCACCCTCACCCTAACCCTAACCCTACTCTTCATCCTAACACTACCCCTTACCGTAAGCCTCACTCTCACCCTAACCCGAACCCAAACCCTCACCCTTCCCCTCAACCTCAACCTAAGCCTAACCCTAACCCTAACACTAATCCTAAACTGAACCCTCATCTTCACCCTAACCGTAAAACTAACCCTCACCCTAACCCTAACCCTAACCCTCACCCTAACCCTCACCGTCACCCTAACCCTCACCCTACCCTAACCCTCACCGACAGCCTAACCCTCACGTTCACCCTTACCCTCACCCTAATATTCACCCTCACCCTACCCTCAGCCTAACCCTAACCCTAAACCTCACCCGAAGCCTAACCCTAAACCTAACCCTCAAACTAACCCTAACACTCACACTAACCCTAATCCTACCCATCATCCTAATCCTCATCCTAAACCTAACCCTAACCCTCACCCTCACCCTTACCCTAACCCTAACCCCCACCTTAACCCTAAACCTCACCCTCACCCTCACCCTCAACCTAACCCTAACCCTAACCTTCACCCTAAACCTCATCCTAAACCTAACTCTAACCCTAGCACTCAAAGTAATCCTAAACCTAACCCTAAACCTCACCCTCACCCTCAAACTCAGCCTAACACTAAACCTCACCCTAACCCTCACAACTACCCTAACCCTCACCGACACCTTATCCCTCACCCTCACCCTCACCCTAACCTTCACCCTCACCCTAGCCCGCAACCTAACCCAAACCTATCCCTAAAACTAACACTAAGCCTCACCCTAACCCTCATGTTCACCTTAACCCTAACCATAACCCAAACCCTCACCTTAACACTCAACCAACCCCTAACCCTAACACTAACCCTAACCCTCACCCTGACACTAACCTTAAGCCTAACCCTAACCTTCACCCTACCCTAAAGATAACCCTAATCCTAAACCTCACCCTAAGCCTCACCCTAACCCTAAACCTAACCCTAACCCTCACCATCATACTAAACCTCACCATTTCACTTACACTCACGGTAACCCTAACACTAACCCTAACCCTCACTCTAACCCTACACCACACACTAACCCTAACCCTACCCCTCGCCCTAAACCTCATCCTAAACCTAACACTCACCCTAACACTCACCCTAACCCTAACCCTAAACCTAACCCTAACCCTAATCCCACACCTCAACCTAACCCTCATCCTAACCCTAACCCCAACCCTTACACTCACCCTAACCCTAAACATAACCCTAACCCTCACCCTCAACCTCACCCTCAGCCTAACCCTAACCCTCACCCTAAACCTTACCCTCAACCTACCCTAACCCTAACCCTAACCATAACACTAACCCTAAACCTAACCCTAAGCCTCACCCTCACCCTCACACTCACCCTCACCCTAACCGTCACCCACACCCTAACCCTCACCCTCACACAAACGCTCAGCCTCACCCTAAACATCACCCTAAGCCTAACCAGAACCCTAACCCTAACCCTAACCCTCACCCTCACCCTAACGCTCACCGTCATCTTAACCCTCATCCTACCCTAACCCTCACCGACACCCTAACCCTTACCCTCACCCTCACCCTCACCCTACCCTCAGCCTAAGCCTAAACCTAACCCTAATCCTCAGCCTAACCCTAACCCTAACCCTACCCCTCACACTAACCATCATCCTAAACATAACCCTAGCCCTCACACTCCCCCTAACCCTAACTCTAACCCTAACCCTAACGCTCACCCTCACCCTAACCCTCACCCTCATCTTAACCCTCATCCTACCCTAACCCTCACCGACACCCTAACCCTCACCCTCACCCTCACCCTCACCCTACCCTCAGCCTAAGCCTAAACCTAACCCTAATCCTCAACCTAACCCTAACCCTAACCCTACCCCTCACACTAACCATCATCCTAAACATAACCCTAGCCCTCACACTCCCCCTAACCCTAACCCTAATCCTAACCCTAACCCTCACCCTAACCCTAAACAACACCCTCACCCTTACCCTCAACCTAACCCTAACCCTACCCCTCACCCTAAACCTCATCCTAACCCTAAACCTAACCCTAAAACACACTAATCCTAAGCCTAACCCTAAACCTCACCCTCACCCTCACCCTTAACATTAATCCTACACTTCACAATAAACCTCATCCTAACCCTAACCTTAACCCTTACACTCACCCTTACCCTCAACCTAACCCTAACCCTCACCCTCACCCTCACCCTCAGCCTAACCCTAGCCCTAACCCTAAACCTTACCTTCACCCTACCCTAACCCTCGCCCTAACCCTAACACTCACCCAAACACTAAATTTAACACTAATCCTAACCCTAACCCTAACCCTCACCCTCACCCTAACTGTAAAACTCACTGGAACACTCAACCTAACCCTAACTCGAACTCTAACCCTAAACCTCTCCCTAAACCTCACCTTAATCCTTACCCTCACCCTAAACCTAACCCTAACCCGCACCCTCACCCTAAACCTCACCCTCACCCTCACCCTCACCCTCAACCTAACCCTAATCCTAACTCTCACCCTAAACCTCATCCTAAACTTAACCCTAACCCTAACACACTAATTTTAGACCCAACCCTAAACCTCACCCTCACCCTCACCCTGAGCCTAATAGTAACCCTCACCCTAGCCCTCAGCCTAACCCATACCCTAAACCTAACTAACCCTAAAGCTCACCCTCATCCTAACCCTCACAATTACACTTACCCTCACGGTAACCCTAACCCTAACCCTAACCCTCACACTAACCTTACCCCTCACACTAACCCTAACCCTACCACTCGCCCTAACCCTCATCCTAAACCTAACACTAACCCTAACACTCACCCTAACCCTAAGCCTAACCCTCACCCTAGCCCTCACCCTCACCTTAACCCTAATCCTACACCTCACCCTAACCCTCATCCTAAACCTAACCCTAACCCTTACACTCAACCCTAAACCCTCATCCTCATCCTCACCCTCAGCCTATTCCTAACCCTCACCCTAAACCTTACCCTCACCCCACCCTAACCCTAACCATAACCCTAACCCTAACACTCAACCAAACCCTAACCCTAACAACAACCCTAAACCTAACCCTAACCCTCTCCCTCACCCTAACACTCACCCTGACCCTCACACAAACCCTAAACCTCACCCGAACACGCACCTTCACGCTAAAACTTACCCTCACACTAAACATCACCCTAACCCTAACCAGCACCCTAACCCTAAAACTAACCCTCAAGCTAACCCTAATCCTAACATTCACCTTAACGCTAAGCCTAAGCCTAACCATAACACCAATCCTAAACCTAACCCTCACCCACACCCTAACCTAAAACCTATCCCTAAAACACCCACACACTCACCCTAACCATAACCTAACCCTCACCCTCACCCTACCCTAACCAAAACCCTAACCCTACCCCTCACCCTACCCCTCACCCTAACACTTAACCTAACCAAAATCCTCACCCTCACCATAACACTAAACCTAACCCTAACCCTCATCCTAGCCCAAACCCTCACCCTAACCCTAAACCTAACCCTCATCCTTACCCTAACACTCACCCTCGCCCTAACCCTATCCCTAAACCTCACCCTCATCCTAACCCTCACCCTTACCCTTACCCTCATGGTAACCCTAAACCTAACCCTAATCCTCACACTAACAGTAAGGCTCACACTAATCCTAACCTTACCCCTCACCCTAATGCTAAACCGAAACCTAACACTAACCATTACCCTAAACCTAACCCTAACATTAAACCTAACCCTCACCCTATACCTAAACCTAAACTTAACCCTAACCCTAAGCCTCACCCTAAATCTAATCCTAACCCTAAACCTCCCCCCCACCCTAACCCTCAATGTAATCCTTACCGTCATCCTCACCCTAACCCTCACAATAAACCTAAACCTCAGCCTAACCCTAACACTAACACTCACCCTCACCCTGACGCTCACCCTCAGCCTAACCCTAACCCTCAAGGTAACCCTCACTCTAACCCTAACCCTAACCCTAACCCTCCCCCTCACCCGAACCCTCAACCTAAACCTTAACCTCATCCTCACCCTAACCCTCACACTAACTCTAACAATAACCCTCACTCTCACCCTAACCCTAACTCTAACTCTCAACCTAAAACTAACCCTAACCTGCACCCTCAGCCTAACTCTAAACCTCAAACTCACCCTCAACTTAAACCTAATCCGATCCCTAACCCTCACCCTCACCCTCACCCTCACCCTCACTTTAAAACTCAGCCTCAGCCTCAACCTCACCCTAAAACTTACCCTATCCCTCACCCTAATTGTAACCCTGACCCTAACCCTAACCCTAACCCACACCCCAACACGCACCCTCACCCTCATCCTCACCTTAAGCCTCACCCTCAACCTAGCCCTCACCCTAACCCTAACCCTAACGCTAACCCTCACCCTAACTCTATCCTCACCCTGATCCTCAGCCTCATCTTAACCCTCACCCTAACCGAAACCCTAACACGCACGCTAACCCTTAAACTCACCTTCATCCTAGCCCTCAACCTAACCCTTACCCTCACCCTAACCCTAATCCTAACCCTTACCTAATCAAACCCTCGCCCTCAGCTCCACTCTAATACTAACCCACACCCAAACCCTAACACTTACCCTCACCCTAACCCTCACCCAAAACCTAATCCTCTCCCTAACCCTAAACCTAACCCTCACGTAACCAAAACCCTCAACCCTACCCTCACCCTAACCCTAACCCTACCCCTCAGCCTAACCCTCACACTAACATTAACCCTCACCCTCACCATGACCTTAATCCTAAACCTAAACCTTAACCTAACCCTCACCCTCACTCTAACCCTCACCCTAACCATTACCCTCACCCTAACCCTAAACCTAATCCTAACCTTAACCCTCACACTAACCCTCCCCTAACCCTAACCCTAACCCTAACTCTAATCCTAAACCTAATACTCACCCTCACCCTAACACTAAACCTATCCCTAAAACTCACCCTCACATTCACCCTACCCCTAACCCTATCCCTCACCATCACATTAACCCTAACCAAAACCCTAACCCTAACCCTGACCCTACCCCTCACCCTAATCCTTAACCTAAACCTAACCCTCACCCTCAACCTAACCCTACAAATAACCCTAACCCTCACCCTAACCCTAACCCTCAACCTAACCATCATCCTCACCCTAACAGTCACCCTCACCCTAACCCTGTCCCTAACTCTCACCCTCATCCTAACCCTCAGCCTTACCCTTACGCTCACAGTAACCCTAACCGTAACCCTAACCCTAACCCTCACACTAACACTAAGGCTCACACTTACCCTAACCCAACCCTTCACCCTAACACTCAACCTAACCCTAACCCTCACCCTCACCCTAACTGTAAACCTACCCCTCACCCTAACACTCAACCTAAACTTAAACCTAAACCTAAACCTCACCCTCACCCTCAGCCTAACCCTAACCCAAAACGTAATCCTAACCTTAAGCCTCAACCTCACCCTCACCCTAACCGTAACCCCAACCCTAACCCTCAACCTCACCCTAACCTTAAACCTAACCCTAACCCTCACCTTAACCCTAACCCTTACCCTAAACCTAACCCTAACATTAACCCAAAACCTCACCCTAAACCTAACCCTAAACTAAACCCTAAACCTCACCCTCAGCCTAACCCTAACCCTAACCCTAATTGTAACCCTATTCCTCACCTCACCCTCACCCTAACTCTAAAACTCACCCTAAATCTCAACCTAACCTAACTCTAACCCTAAACCTAAACCTCACCCTAAACCTCACCCTAACCCTTACCCTCACTCTACTCCTAAACCTAACCCTAATCCTCACAGCAATCCTAACCCTCACCCTAACCCTAACTATACCCCTCAACCTAACCCTCACCCTAACACTAATACGAACCCTAAACATCACCCTAACCCTAACTTTAACCCTCGCCCTAACCCTCACCCTAACACTCATGCTTACCCTAAACCTCACTCTCACCCTACCTTCATCCTAACCCTTACCCTCACCCTAACCTATCCCTAACCATAACCTTCACACTAAACCTAACCCTCACTCTATCCCTAACCCTACCCGTCACCTAACCCTAAACCTAACCATGAACCTCACCCTAACCCTAAGCCTAATCCTAACCCTCACCCTCACCCTAGCCCACACACTAACCCTAATCCTAACCCTAACCCTAACCGTCAACCTAACCGTAAACCTCACCCTAACCCTAACCCTCACCCTCACCCTAGCCCTTACCCTAAACCTAACCCTAACATTAACCCTAACTCCCACCCTAAACCTAACCATAAACTTAACCCTAACCCTAACCATAACCCTCACCCTAACCCAAACCCTAACCCTAACCCTCACCCTCACCTAACCCTTACCCAAATCCTCACCCTAACACTCACAATAAAACTAACCCTCACCCTAACACTAACACTAACCCTCACCATCACCCTCACGCTAACCCTCAGCCTAATCCTAGCCCTAACCCTAATCCAAACACTAACCCCCAACCTCACCCGCAACCTAAACCTAACCCTCACTGTCACCCTATCCCTCACCCTAACCTTAACCCTCACCTTAAACCTAACCCTAACCCTCACCCTCACCCTAGCCCTCAAACTCACCCTAAGCCTAACCCTAACCCTAACAGTAATCCTAAACTTAACCCTCAGGCTAACCCTCACCCTAACCCTAACCTTAACCTAACCCTCACCCTAACCCTAACTCTAAATCTAACCCTCATCCTAAACCTAACCATCACCCTAACCCTAACCGAACCCTCAAACTAAAGCTCAAAATAACCCTTACGTTCACCCTCAACCTCACCGTCACCCTAACTCTAACCCTAACCCCAATCCTAACCCTAGCCCTCACCCTAACCGTAAGCCTAACCCTATACATAACCCTCAACCTCACCATCACCCTAACCCTAGTCTTATCCCTAAGCCTCACCCTCACCCACACCCTCACCCTAACCCTAACCATAACCCTAACCCGCCCCCTAAACCTAAACCTCACCCTCACCCACACACTAATCCTAACCCTATCCCTAACCCTCCCCCTCACACAAACCCTCACCCTAACCCTTACCCCTCACCCTTACCCTAATACTAACCTTAATCCTCACACTAACCCTAACCCTCACCCTCACCCTAAACCTAAACCTAACCCTAACCCTTACCCTCACACTAACATTAAACCTAATATTAAATCTCACCCTGTCCCTAACCCTAACCCTAACCCTCACCCTCACCCTAGTGCTCACCCTAACTCTAACCCTAACCTTAAACCTCAACCTCACAATCACCCTCAGCCTAACTCTAACTCTAACCCTAACACTAAACCTAATCTTAACCCTAACCCTAGACCTCAACCTCACCCTCATCCTCAGACTAACTCTAACTCTAACCCTAACACTAAACCTAACACTAAACCTCACCCTCAGCCTCACCCAAACCCTAAACCTAACCCTAACACTCACACTCACCCACACCCTCATCCTAACTCTAACCGTAACACTAACCTTCACCCTAACAGTAAACCTCAAAATAACCCTAACCCTCACCCTCAACAACACTTTAATCCTAACCCTAATCTTAAGCCTAATACTCATGCTCACCCTAACCCTCACCCTAAACTTTTCCGTCACCCTAACCCTAACCCTAACACTCACACTAACCTGAACCCACAACCTCACCCTAAACTTTTCCCTCATCCTAACCCTAACCCTAACACACACTAACCCGAACCCACACCCTCACCCTAAACTTATCCCTCACCTTAACTCTAACCCTAACACTCACACTAACCCGAACCCACACCCTCACCATAACCCTAACCCTAAACCTAACCCTCCCCCTCCCACTCCCCCACAACCTCAGTCTAACCCTAACCGTAATCCTAATCCTAAACCTAACACTCACTCTCATCCTCAAACTAAACCTAACCCTAACCCTAAATCTGCCCCTCCCTCTCCCGCTCCCCCTCCCCCTCCACCACAACCTAACACTAAAAATAACCCTAACCCTAACCCTCATCCTAACCCCAACCCTAACCCTAACCCTCCCCATCACCCTCACTACCCTCACCCTAAACCTAACCCTAAGCCTAAACCTCACCCTCACCCTCACCCTTACCCTCACCTTCAGCCGCAACCTAACCCTAACAATAGGAATAACCCTAACCCTAACCCTAACCCTCACCCTAACACTAATATTAAACCTAGCCCTAACTCTCACACTAAACCTAACCCTCACCCTAACCCTAACCCTACCTCTCAGCCTAACTCTCATCCTAACCATAACCCTAACCCTAATCCTCACCCTATCCCTAACAGTAACCCTAACCCTAAACCTCACCCTCATCCTAGCCCTCACCCTAACCGTACCCCTAAACCTAACCCTCCCCTAACCCTAGCCCTAACCCTCACCCTGACCCTAAACATCACCCTAACCCTAACCCTAACCCTAAACCTCAACTTAACGCTGACCCTCACCCTAACCCTCACACTACTTCTCACCCTAAACTTAACGCTATCCCTCACCCTCAAACTAAACCTCACGTTAACACTTACCCTCACCCTGACCCTCACCCTAACCCTAACACTAATCATAACCCTCACCATAACCCTCAAACTAACCCTAAATCTAATCCTCACACGAATCCTCACCCCAACACTAACCCTAACCCTCACCCTCACCCTCACCCTCAGCCTAAACCTAACCCTAAACCTAATCCTAACCCTAACCCTCACCCTCACCCTCAACCTAATTTTAAGCCTAACCCTAACCCTAAACCTAACCCTCACCCTAAACCTAGACCTAACCCTAAACCTAACCGTCACCCTAACCCTCAACCTCAATCTCAGTCTAACCCTAACCCTAACCCTAATCCTAAACCTAACCCTCACCCTCACCCTAACACAAACTCTAACCCGTACTCAACCCTAACTCTCATTATAACTCTAACCCTCACCCAAACCTAACCCTCCCTCACATTCACCCTAACTGTAACTCTAACCCTAACCCTCACCCTAACCCAAACCCACACCCTCACCCTCATCCTCACCCTAAGTCTAACCCTAACCTAACCCTAATCTTAACCCTAACCCTCACCCTCACCTCACCCTAACTCTAACCATAACCCAACCCTAATACTCACCCTAACCCTAGCCCTCACCCTAATCCTAATCCTAAACTTCACTCTTACCCTAACCGTAACCCTAAACCTAACCCTCACCCTAACACTCACCCTAACCCTAACGTTAACCCTAAACCGCACCCTCACCCTAAACCTCACCCTAAACCTTACTCTCACCCTAACCCTAACCCTAAGCTTAACACTAACCCTCATCCTAACCTTAACTCTAACCCTAACCCTAACACTAAACCTAACCCTAAACCTCACCCTAACCCTAACTCTAACCCTAACCCTAAGCCTTACACTAACCCTAACCCTAACCCTAACCCTAACCCTCACCCTAACCCTCAATGTCACCCTAACCTTCCCCCTCCCCCTTCCCCTCACCCTCGGCCTAACACTAACCCTAATCCTAATCCTAACACTAACCATGACTCTCAACCTCACCCTAAAACTAACCATAACCCTAAACATCCCCTTCCTCCTCCTCCTCCCCCTAACCCTAACAATAACCCTAACACTAAACCTAACCCTAAACCTCACCCTAACCCTAACCCTAACCCTCCGCCTCTCCCTCAACCTCAGCCTAACCCTAAACCTAATACTTATCCTAAACCTAATCCTCATTCTCATACTCAGCCGAAACTAACCCTAACCCTACCCCTCAGCCTAAAACTCACCCTAACCCTAACCCTCACCCTAAGCCTCAATCTTTCCCTCACCCTCACACTAACCCTCACATTCACCCAAGCTCTCACCCTAACCTTAATCCTAAACCTAACCCTCACCCTAACCCTAACACTCACCCTAACCCTAGCACTCACCCTGATCCTAAACCTCAACCTAAGCCTAACTCTAACTCTCACCCTGACCCTAACCCTCACCCTAACCCTAAACCTAACGCTAAACCTCCACTTAAGCTCACACTCACCCTAACCCTAAACCTCACCCTAATCCTCACCCTAACCGTAACCCTAACCCTCACCAGAACCCTTACCCGAACCTTCACCCTAATGCTCACCCTCACCCTCACCCTAAGCATAACCCTTACCCTAACCCTAATCCTAACCCTAACACTAACCCTCACCCTCACCCTAGCCCTAACCCTAACTCTAAATGTAACCCTAACCCGCACCCGAACACGAACCCTCACCCTAACCCTCAACCTTATCCTAAACATCACCCTAACCCTAGCCCTCAGAATCACCCTAAACTTACCCTTCACACTAACCCTTAACCTAAACCTTACCTTCACGCTCACCCTAACCCTCACACTAACTATAAACATCACCCTAACACTAACCCTAACCCTCACCCTCAACTTATCCTTTCCCCTAACTCTCACCCTAACCCTAACACTCACCCGAACCCTCACCCTCACCCTAACCTTCACCCTCACCCTAAACATCACTCTAATCCAACCATCACGGTAGCCAAAACCTAACACTCACCCTAACCCTAACCCTCACACTCATCCTCACCCTCACCCTAACCCTCACCCTCATACTAGCCCTCACCCTAAACTTAAACCTCAACCTAACCCTAACCCTGAATCTCACCTTCACCCTCAGCCTAACCCTATCCCTAACCCTACCCCTACCCCTAATCATAACCCTAATCCTCACCCTCACCCAAAACCTAAACCTAACCTTATCCCTCACCCTCACCCACACCCTCACCCTAACTCTAACCCTAACCCTAACCCTAACCCAAACACTAACCTTAACCCTAACCCTCCCCCTCACCCTCACTCCCACCCTCAGCCTAACCCTAACCCTAATCCTAATCCTAACTCTAACCCTCACTCTCATCCTCACCATAAACCTAACCCTAACCCGAAACCTCACCCTCACCCTCACCCTCACCTTCACTCTCACCCTAACCCTAACCCTAATCCTAAACCTCAACTTCACCCTAACCCTAACCCTAACCCTAACCCTCACCCTAAACCTAACCCAAATTCTCACCCTCATACTTGCCCTCACCCTAACTCTAACCGTAAACCTAACCCTCACCCGAAAGCTCACCTTCACACTAACACTCACCTTCAGCCTAAACATTACCCTAACCCTCACCTTCTACCAAAACCTAACCCTAACCCTCACCCTATCCCTAACCTTAACCCTAATACTCACACTAACCCTAACCCTAACCCTTACGTAAACAAAGGGTTAGGTTTAGTGTGAGGGTTAGGATTAAGGTTAGGGTGAGGGTAAACATTAGGGTGAAGGTTAAGGTGAGAGAGAGGGTTAGGATTTGCGTGAGTGTTAGTGTGAGGATTAGGGTCAGGGTTAGGGTTAGAGTTAAGGTTAGGGTGATGATGAGGGTTAGGGTTAGGGTTATGGTGGGGGGTTAAGGTTAGGGTGAGGGTTAGGGTGAGGGAGAGGGTGAGGGTGAGGGTTAGGTTTAGGGTTAGTGTGAGGGTGAGGGTTAAGGGGAGGGTGTAGGTTTGGGTGAGCGTGAGGTTTAGGGTTAGGGTTAGGGTGAGGGTCAGGGTTAGGTTAGTGTGATGTTGAGGATTAGGGTTAGCATTACGATTAAGGTTAGGGATAGGATGAGAGTGAGGTTGAGGGTGAGGGTGAGTGTTAGGGTTAGGTTTAGTGTGAGGGTTAGTGTTAGGGTTAGGGTTAGGTTTAAGGAGAGGTTTAGTGTTAGGGTAAGTTTAGGGTGAGGGTTAGGGTTAGGGTTAGGATGAGGGTCAGGATGAGGGTTAGGGTTAGGTTGAGGGTTAGGGTTAGGGTGAGGGTTAAGGTTAGTGTTAGGGTGAGACTTAGGGTTAGGTTGATGTTTATTGTGAGGGTGAGTTTTAGGGTGAGGGTTAGTGTTCGCGTGAGTGTGAGGGTTCAGGTGAGGGTGAAGGTTAGGGTGTGGTTGAGTGTTAGGGTTAGGGTGAGTGTTAGGGTGACGGTGAGGGTTAGGGTGAGGGTGAGGGTTATGTTTAGGGTTAGGATTAGGGTGAGGGTTAGGGTTAGGGTTAGGGTTAGGGTGAGAATTAGGTTGAGGTGTCGGGATAGGGTTAGGGTGAAGGTTAGGGTTAGGGTTAGGGTTAGTGTGAGGATAAGGGTTAGGGTTAGGGTTAGGGTGAGGGTGAGGTTTAGGTTTAGCGTTAGGGTTAGGGTGAGGGTTAGGTTTAGGGTAATATTTAAGGTAAGTTTGAGGGTTAGTGTGAGGGTGAGTGTGAGGGTGAGGGTTAGGTTGAGGGTGCGGGGGAGGGTGAGGTTGAGGGTGATGGTTTGGGTTAGGGTTAGGGTGAGGTTTAGGGTTAGGGTTAGGATTAGGGTTACGGTTAGTGTTACGCTGAGAGTGAGGGTGAAAGTGAGGGTGAGGGTTAGGGTTATTGTGAGCGTTAGGGTTAGGGTGAGGATTAGGGTTAGAGTGAGTGTTAGGGGAGGGTGAGGATTAGGTTGAGGTGTAGGATTAAGGTGAGGGTTAGGGTTAGGGTGATATTTAGGGTGAGGGTGAAGGTTAGGGTGAGCGTGAGGGAGAGGGTGAGGGTGAGGGTTAGGGTTAGGTTTAGTTTTAGGGTGAGGGTGAGGGTGAAGGTTATGGTTAAGGTTAGGGTTAGGGTTAGGGTTAGGGTGAGGATAAGGGTTAGGGTGAGGGTTAGGGTGAGGATGAGGGTTAAGTTTAGGGTTAGGGTGAGGGTTAGGGTTTGGGTGATGTTTAGGGTGAGATTTAGGGTGAGGATGAGGGTTCGGGTGAGGGAGAGGCTTCAGGTGAGTTTGAGGGTTAGGGTGTGGGTGAGGATTAGGGTTAGGGTGAGGGTGAAGGTTAGGTTTAGGGTTAGTGTGAGGTTGAGAGTTAGGGGTAGGGTTAGGGTTGGGGTTAGGGTTAGGGTTAGCGTTAATGTGAAGGTTAGGGAGAGGGGTAGGCGTAGGGTTAGGGTGAGGTTTAGGGTGAATGTGAGGGTTAAGGTGAGAGTGAGGTTAAGGGTTAGGGTTAGGGTTAGGGTGAGGGTGAGGGTCAGTGTTAAGATTAGGGTTAGGGTTAGGGGTATTGAGAGGGTGAGGGTGAGGGTTAGGGTTAAGGTTAGTGTGAGGGTTAGGTTTAGGGTGAGGGTTAGGTTTAGGTTGAGGGTTAGGTTAAGGGTAAGGTTTACGGTGAGGGTTAGGGTTAGGGTTAGGGTTAGGGTGAGGGTCAGGGTGAGGTTTAGGGTCAGGTAGAGGGTTAGGGTTAGGCTGAGATGTAGGGTTAAGTTGATGTTTATTGTGAGGGTGAGGGTGAGGGTGAAGGTTAGGGTTAGGGTGATGTTTAGGGTGAGGTTTAGGGTTAGGGTAAGGTTTAGGGTTCGGGTGAGTGTGATGGTTAGGGTGTGGGTGAGGGTTTGGGTTAGGTTGAGTGTTAGGGTGACGGTGAGTGTTACGGTGAGGTTGAGGGTTAGGGTTAGGTTTAGGGTGAGGGTTAGGTTTAGGGTGAGGGTTCGGATGAGGGTTAGCGTGAGGGGTAGGTTTAGGGTTAGGGTGAGGGTTAGGTTTAGGCTGAGGGTTAGAGTTAGGTTTAGGGTGAGGTAAGGGTTATGGTGAGGGTTAAGTTGAGGGTGTGGGTGAGGGTTTTGTTTAGGTAAGGGTTAGGGTTAGAGTTAGGGTGAGGATTAGGGGAGGGTGAAGGTTAAGTTGAGGGGTAGGGTTAGGATGAGGCTTAGGGTTAGGGTTAGGGTGAGGGTTAGCGTTAGAGTGATGTTTAGTATGAGGGTGAGGGTTAATGTTAGGGTTAGCGTTAGGGAAAGTTTAGGGTTAGGGTTAGGGTGAGGGTTAGGGTGAGAGGTAAGTTTAGGGTTAGGGTGAAGGTTAGGGTTAGAGTTAGGGTTTGGTTTAGAGGGTTACGGTTAGGTTGATGTTTAGGGTGAGGGTGAGGGTTAGGATGAGGGTGAGGTTGAGGTTTAGGTTGAGGGTGAAGGTGAGGGTTACGGTTAAGGTTTGGGTTTGGGTGAGTGTGAGGGTTAGGGTTAGGATAATCATTAGGGTTATTGTTTGGGTTAGGGTTAGGGTGAGGGTGAGGGTTAGGGTTAGGGAAAGGATGAGGGTAAGGGTTAGGG
>NW_024871408.1:47500-65000 GCF_019054845.1 Dipodomys spectabilis | reverse complement strand
GGGTTAGGGTCAGGGTCAGGGTCAGGGTCAGGGTCAGGGTTAGGGTCAGGGTTAGGGTTAGGGTTAGGGTTAGGGTTAGGGTTAGGGTCAGGGTTAGGGTTAGGGTTAGGGTTAGGGTTAGGGTTAGGGTTAGGGTTAGGGTTAGGGTTAGGGTTAGGGTTAGGGTGAGGATAAGGGTTAGGGTGAGGGTTAGGTTGAGGATGAGGGTTAAGTTTAGGGTTAGGGTGAGGGTTAGGGTTTGAGTGATGTTTAGGGTGAGATTTAGGGTGAGGATGAGGGTTCGGGTGAGGGAGAGGCTTCAGGTGAGTTTGAGGGTTAGGGTGTGGGTGAGGATTAGGGTTAGGATGAGGGTGAAGGTTAGGTTTAGGGTTAGTGTGAGGTTGAGAGTTAGGGGTAGGGTTAGGGTTGGGGTTAGGGTTAGGGTTAGCGTTAATGTGAGGGTTAGGGAGAGGGGTAGGCGTAGGGTTAGGGTGAGGTTTAGGGTGAATGTGAGGGTTAAGGTGAGAGTGAGGTTAAGGGTTAGGGTTAGGGTTAGGGTGAGGGTGAGGGTCAGTGTTAAGATTAGGGTTAGGGTTAGGGGTATTGAGAGGGTGAGGGTGAGGGTTAGGGTTAAGGTTAGTGTGAGGGTTAGGTTTAGGGTGAGGGTTAGGTTTAGGTTGAGGGTTAGGTTAAGGGTAAGGTTTACGGTGAGGGTTAGGGTTAGGGTTAGGGTTAGGGTGAGGGTCAGGGTGAGGTTTAGGGTCAGGTAGAGGGTTAGGGTTAGGCTGAGATGTAGGGTTAAGTTGATGTTTATTGTGAGGGTGAGGGTGAGGGTGAAGGTTAGGGTTAGGGTGATGTTTAGGGTGAGGTTTAGGGTTAGGGTAAGGTTTAGGGTTCGGGTGAGTGTGATGGTTAGGGTGTGGGTGAGGGTTTGGGTTAGGTTGAGTGTTAGGGTGACGGTGAGTGTTACAGTGAGGTTGAGGGTTAGGGTTAGGTTTAGGGTGAGGGTTAGGTTTAGGGTGAGGGTTCGGATGAGGGTTAGCGTGAGGGGTAGGTTTAGGGTTAGGGTGAGGGTTAGGTTTAGGCTGAGGGTTAGAGTTAGGTTTAGGGTGAGGTAAGGGTTATGGTGAGGGTTAAGTTGAGGGTGTGGGTGAGGGTTTTGTTTAGGTAAGGGTTAGGGTTAGAGTTAGGGTGAGGATTAGGGGAGGGTGAAGGTTAAGTTGAGGGGTAGGGTTAGGATGAGGCTTAGGGTTAGGGTTAGGGTGAGGGTTAGCGTTAGAGTGATGTTTAGTATGAGGGTGAGGGTTAATGTTAGGGTTAGCGTTAGGGAAAGTTTAGGGTTAGGGTTAGGGTGAGGGTTAGGGTGAGAGGTAAGTTTAGGGTTAGGGTGAAGGTTAGGGTTAGAGTTAGGGTTTGGTTTAGAGGGTTACGGTTAGGTTGATGTTTAGGGTGAGGGTGAGGGTTAGGATGAGGGTGAGGTTGAGGTTTAGGTTGAGGGTGAAGGTGAGGGTTACGGTTAAGGTTTGGGTTTGGGTGAGTGTGAGGGTTAGGGTTAGGATGATCATTAGGGTTATTGTTTGGGTTAGGGTTAGGGTGAGGGTGAGGGTTAGGGTTAGGGAAAGGATGAGGGTAAGGGTTAGGGTGAGGGTTAAGGTGAGGATAAGGTTTAGGGTTAGGGTTAGGGTGAGTGTTAGCGTGAGGGTCAGAGTGAGGGTTACGGTTAGGGTTAGGGTTAGGGATAGGGTTAGGCTTAGGGTCAGGGTTAGGGTTAGGGTTAGGGTTAGGGTTAGGGTTAGGGTTAGGGTCAGGGTTAGGGTTAGGGTTAGGGTTAGGGTCAGGGTCAGGGTCAGGGTCAGGGTCAGGGTCAGGGTCAGGGTCAGGGTCAGGGTCAGGGTCAGGGTCAGGGTCAGGGTCAGGGTCAGGGTTAGGGTCAGGGTTAGGGTTAGGGTTAGGGTTAGGGTTAGGGTCAGGGTTATGGTTAGGGTTAGGGTTAGGGTTAGGGTTAGGGTTAGGGTTAGGGTTAGGGTTAGGGTGAGGATAAGGGTTAGGGTGAGGGTTAGGGTGAGGATGAGGGTTAAGTTTAGGGTTAGGGTGAGGGTTAGGGTTTGGGTGATGTTTAGGGTGAGATTTAGGGTGAGGATGAGGGTTCGGGTGAGGGAGAGGCTTCAGGTGAGTTTGAGGGTTAGGGTGTGGGTGAGGATTAGGGTTAGGATGAGGGTGAAGGTTAGGTTTAGGGTTAGTGTGAGGTTGAGAGTTAGGGGTAGGGTTAGGGTTGGGGTTAGGGTTAGGGTTAGCGTTAATGTGAGGGTTAGGGAGAGGGGTAGGCGTAGGGTTAGGGTGAGGTTTAGGGTGAATGTGAGGGTTAAGGTGAGAGTGAGGTTAAGGGTTAGGGTTAGGGTTAGGGTGAGGGTGAGGGTCAGTGTTAAGATTAGGGTTAGGGTTAGGGGTATTGAGAGGGTGAGGGTGAGGGTTAGGGTTAAGGTTAGTGTGAGGGTTAGGTTTAGGGTGAGGGTTAGGTTTAGGTTGAGGGTTAGGTTAAGGGTAAGGTTTACGGTGAGGGTTAGGGTTAGGGTTAGGGTTAGGGTGAGGGTCAGGGTGAGGTTTAGGGTCAGGTAGAGGGTTAGGGTTAGGCTGAGATGTAGGGTTAAGTTGATGTTTATTGTGAGGGTGAGGGTGAGGGTGAAGGTTAGGGTTAGGGTGATGTTTAGGGTGAGGTTTAGGGTTAGGGTAAGGTTTAGGGTTCGGGTGAGTGTGATGGTTAGGGTGTGGGTGAGGGTTTGGGTTAGGTTGAGTGTTAGGGTGACGGTGAGTGTTACGGTGAGGTTGAGGGTTAGGGTTAGGTTTAGGGTGAGGGTTAGGTTTAGGGTGAGGGTTCGGATGAGGGTTAGCGTGAGGGGTAGGTTTAGGGTTAGGGTGAGGGTTAGGTTTAGGCTGAGGGTTAGAGTTAGGTTTAGGGTGAGGTAAGGGTTATGGTGAGGGTTAAGTTGAGGGTGTGGGTGAGGGTTTTGTTTAGGTAAGGGTTAGGGTTAGAGTTAGGGTGAGGATTAGGGGAGGGTGAAGGTTAAGTTGAGGGGTAGGGTTAGGATGAGGCTTAGGGTTAGGGTTAGGGTGAGGGTTAGCGTTAGAGTGATGTTTAGTATGAGGGTGAGGGTTAATGTTAGGGTTAGCGTTAGGGAAAGTTTAGGGTTAGGGTTAGGGTGAGGGTTAGGGTGAGAGGTAAGTTTAGGGTTAGGGTGAAGGTTAGGGTTAGAGTTAGGGTTTGGTTTAGAGGGTTACGGTTAGGTTGATGTTTAGGGTGAGGGTGAGGGTTAGGATGAGGGTGAGGTTGAGGTTTAGGTTGAGGGTGAAGGTGAGGGTTACGGTTAAGGTTTGGGTTTGGGTGAGTGTGAGGGTTAGGGTTAGGATGATCATTAGGGTTATTGTTTGGGTTAGGGTTAGGGTGAGGGTGAGGGTTAGGGTTAGGGAAAGGATGAGGGTAAGGGTTAGGGTGAGGGTTAAGGTGAGGATAAGGTTTAGGGTTAGGGTTAGGGTGAGTGTTAGCGTGAGGGTCAGAGTGAGGGTTACGGTTAGGGTTAGGGTTAGGGTTAGGGTTAGGGTTAGGGTTAGGGTTAGGGTTAGGGTCAGGGTTAGGGTTAGGGTTAGGGTCAGGGTCAGGGTCAGGGTCAGGGTCAGGGTCAGGGTCAGGGTCAGGGTCAGGGTCAGGGTCAGGGTCAGGGTCAGGGTCAGGGTCAGGGTCAGGGTCAGGGTTAGGGTTAGGGTTAGGGTTAGGGTTAGGGTTAGGGTGAGGATAAGGGTTAGGGTGAGGGTTAGGGTGAGGATGAGGGTTAAGTTTAGGGTTAGGGTGAGGGTTAGGGTTTGGGTGATGTTTAGGGTGAGATTTAGGGTGAGGATGAGGGTTCGGGTGAGGGAGAGGCTTCAGGTGAGTTTGAGGGTTAGGGTGTGGGTGAGGATTAGGGTTAGGATGAGGTTGAAGGTTAGGTTTAGGGTTAGTGTGAGGTTGAGAGTTAGGGGTAGGGTTAGGGTTGGGGTTAGGGTTAGGGTTAGCGTTAATGTGAGGGTTAGGGAGAGGGGTAGGCGTAGGGTTAGGGTGAGGTTTAGGGTGAATGTGAGGGTTAAGGTGAGAGTGAGGTTAAGGGTTAGGGTTAGGGTTAGGGTGAGGGTGAGGGTCAGTGTTAAGATTAGGGTTAGGGTTAGGGGTATTGAGAGGGTGAGGGTGAGGGTTAGGGTTAAGGTTAGTGTGAGGGTTAGGTTTAGGGTGAGGGTTAGGTTTAGGTTGAGGGTTAGGTTAAGGGTAAGGTTTACGGTGAGGGTTAGGGTTAGGGTTAGGGTTAGGGTGAGGGTCAGGGTGAGGTTTAGGGTCAGGTAGAGGGTTAGGGTTAGGCTGAGATGTAGGGTTAAGTTGATGTTTATTGTGAGGGTGAGGGTGAGGGTGAAGGTTAGGGTTAGGGTGATGTTTAGGGTGAGGTTTAGGGTTAGGGTAAGGTTTAGGGTTCGGGTGAGTGTGATGGTTAGGGTGTGGGTGAGGGTTTGGGTTAGGTTGAGTGTTAGGGTGACGGTGAGTGTTACGGTGAGGTTGAGGGTTAGGGTTAGGTTTAGGGTGAGGGTTAGGTTTAGGGTGAGGGTTCGGATGAGGGTTAGCGTGAGGGGTAGGTTTAGGGTTAGGGTGAGGGTTAGGTTTAGGCTGAGGGTTAGAGTTAGGTTTAGGGTGAGGTAAGGGTTATGGTGAGGGTTAAGTTGAGGGTGTGGGTGAGGGTTTTGTTTAGGTAAGGGTTAGGGTTAGAGTTAGGGTGAGGATTAGGGGAGGGTGAAGGTTAAGTTGAGGGGTAGGGTTAGGATGAGGCTTAGGGTTAGGGTTAGGGTGAGGGTTAGCGTTAGAGTGATGTTTAGTATGAGGGTGAGGGTTAATGTTAGGGTTAGCGTTAGGGAAAGTTTAGGGTTAGGGTTAGGGTGAGGGTTAGGGTGAGAGGTAAGTTTAGGGTTAGGGTGAAGGTTAGGGTTAGAGTTAGGGTTTGGTTTAGAGGGTTACGGTTAGGTTGATGTTTAGGGTGAGGGTGAGGGTTAGGATGAGGGTGAGGTTGAGGTTTAGGTTGAGGGTGAAGGTGAGGGTTACGGTTAAGGTTTGGGTTTGGGTGAGTGTGAGGGTTAGGGTTAGGATAATCATTAGGGTTATTGTTTGGGTTAGGGTTAGGGTGAGGGTGAGGGTTAGGGTTAGGGAAAGGATGAGGGTAAGGGTTAGGGTGAGGGTTAAGGTGAGGATAAGGTTTAGGGTTAGGGTTAGGGTGAGTGTTAGCGTGAGGGTCAGAGTGAGGGTTACGGTTAGGGTTAGGGTTAGGGTTAGGGTTAGGGTTAGGGTTAGGGTTAGGGTTAGGGTCAGGGTTAGGGTTAGGGTTAGGGTCAGGGTCAGGGTCAGGGTCAGGGTCAGGGTCAGGGTCAGGGTCAGGGTCAGGGTCAGGGTCAGGGTCAGGGTCAGGGTCAGGGTCAGGGTCAGGGTCAGGGTCAGGGTTAGGGTTAGGGTTAGGGTTAGGGTTAGGGTTAGGGTGAGGATAAGGGTTAGGGTGAGGGTTAGGGTGAGGATGAGGGTTAAGTTTAGGGTTAGGGTGAGGGTTAGGGTTTGGGTGATGTTTAGGGTGAGATTTAGGGTGAGGATGAGGGTTCGGGTGAGGGAGAGGCTTCAGGTGA
The DNA here is from genome assembly GCF_019054845.1 of Dipodomys spectabilis. Classification (NCBI taxonomy): domain Eukaryota; kingdom Metazoa; phylum Chordata; class Mammalia; order Rodentia; family Heteromyidae; genus Dipodomys; species Dipodomys spectabilis. The sequence goes on along the minus strand of NW_024871408.1, from coordinate 59,342 downwards.
GTTTGAGGGTTAGGGTGTGGGTGAGGATTAGGGTTAGGATGAGGTTGAAGGTTAGGTTTAGGGTTAGTGTGAGGTTGAGAGTTAGGGGTAGGGTTAGGGTTGGGGTTAGGGTTAGGGTTAGCGTTAATGTGAGGGTTAGGGAGAGGGGTAGGCGTAGGGTTAGGGTGAGGTTTAGGGTGAATGTGAGGGTTAAGGTGAGAGTGAGGTTAAGGGTTAGGGTTAGGGTTAGGGTGAGGGTGAGGGTCAGTGTTAAGATTAGGGTTAGGGTTAGGGGTATTGAGAGGGTGAGGGTGAGGGTTAGGGTTAAGGTTAGTGTGAGGGTTAGGTTTAGGGTGAGGGTTAGGTTTAGGTTGAGGGTTAGGTTAAGGGTAAGGTTTACGGTGAGGGTTAGGGTTAGGGTTAGGGTTAGGGTGAGGGTCAGGGTGAGGTTTAGGGTCAGGTAGAGGGTTAGGGTTAGGCTGAGATGTAGGGTTAAGTTGATGTTTATTGTGAGGGTGAGGGTGAGGGTGAAGGTTAGGGTTAGGGTGATGTTTAGGGTGAGGTTTAGGGTTAGGGTAAGGTTTAGGGTTCGGGTGAGTGTGATGGTTAGGGTGTGGGTGAGGGTTTGGGTTAGGTTGAGTGTTAGGGTGACGGTGAGTGTTACGGTGAGGTTGAGGGTTAGGGTTAGGTTTAGGGTGAGGGTTAGGTTTAGGGTGAGGGTTCGGATGAGGGTTAGCGTGAGGGGTAGGTTTAGGGTTAGGGTGAGGGTTAGGTTTAGGCTGAGGGTTAGAGTTAGGTTTAGGGTGAGGTAAGGGTTATGGTGAGGGTTAAGTTGAGGGTGTGGGTGAGGGTTTTGTTTAGGTAAGGGTTAGGGTTAGAGTTAGGGTGAGGATTAGGGGAGGGTGAAGGTTAAGTTGAGGGGTAGGGTTAGGATGAGGCTTAGGGTTAGGGTTAGGGTGAGGGTTAGCGTTAGAGTGATGTTTAGTATGAGGGTGAGGGTTAATGTTAGGGTTAGCGTTAGGGAAAGTTTAGGGTTAGGGTTAGGGTGAGGGTTAGGGTGAGAGGTAAGTTTAGGGTTAGGGTGAAGGTTAGGGTTAGAGTTAGGGTTTGGTTTAGAGGGTTACGGTTAGGTTGATGTTTAGGGTGAGGGTGAGGGTTAGGATGAGGGTGAGGTTGAGGTTTAGGTTGAGGGTGAAGGTGAGGGTTACGGTTAAGGTTTGGGTTTGGGTGAGTGTGAGGGTTAGGGTTAGGATAATCATTAGGGTTATTGTTTGGGTTAGGGTTAGGGTGAGGGTGAGGGTTAGGGTTAGGGAAAGGATGAGGGTAAGGGTTAGGGTGAGGGTTAAGGTGAGGATAAGGTTTAGGGTTAGGGTTAGGGTGAGTGTTAGCGTGAGGGTCAGAGTGAGGGTTACGGTTAGGGTTAGGGTTAGGGTTAGGGTTAGGGTTAGGGTTAGGGTTAGGGTTAGGGTCAGGGTTAGGGTTAGGGTTAGGGTCAGGGTCAGGGTCAGGGTCAGGGTCAGGGTCAGGGTCAGGGTCAGGGTCAGGGTCAGGGTCAGGGTCAGGGTCAGGGTCAGGGTTAGGGTTAGGGTTAGGGTTAGGGTTAGGGTTAGGGTTAGGGTGAGGATAAGGGTTAGGGTGAGGGTTAGGGTGAGGATGAGGGTTAAGTTTAGGGTTAGGGTGAGGGTTAGGGTTTGGGTGATGTTTAGGGTGAGATTTAGGGTGAGGATGAGGGTTCGGGTGAGGGAGAGGCTTCAGGTGAGTTTGAGGGTTAGGGTGTGGGTGAGGATTAGGGTTAGGATGAGGTTGAAGGTTAGGTTTAGGGTTAGTGTGAGGTTGAGAGTTAGGGGTAGGGTTAGGGTTGGGGTTAGGGTTAGGGTTAGCGTTAATGTGAGGGTTAGGGAGAGGGGTAGGCGTAGGGTTAGGGTGAGGTTTAGGGTGAATGTGAGGGTTAAGGTGAGAGTGAGGTTAAGGGTTAGGGTTAGGGTTAGGGTGAGGGTGAGGGTCAGTGTTAAGATTAGGGTTAGGGTTAGGGGTATTGAGAGGGTGAGGGTGAGGGTTAGGGTTAAGGTTAGTGTGAGGGTTAGGTTTAGGGTGAGGGTTAGGTTTAGGTTGAGGGTTAGGTTAAGGGTAAGGTTTACGGTGAGGGTTAGGGTTAGGGTTAGGGTTAGGGTGAGGGTCAGGGTGAGGTTTAGGGTCAGGTAGAGGGTTAGGGTTAGGCTGAGATGTAGGGTTAAGTTGATGTTTATTGTGAGGGTGAGGGTGAGGGTGAAGGTTAGGGTTAGGGTGATGTTTAGGGTGAGGTTTAGGGTTAGGGTAAGGTTTAGGGTTCGGGTGAGTGTGATGGTTAGGGTGTGGGTGAGGGTTTGGGTTAGGTTGAGTGTTAGGGTGACGGTGAGTGTTACGGTGAGGTTGAGGGTTAGGGTTAGGTTTAGGGTGAGGGTTAGGTTTAGGGTGAGGGTTCGGATGAGGGTTAGCGTGAGGGGTAGGTTTAGGGTTAGGGTGAGGGTTAGGTTTAGGCTGAGGGTTAGAGTTAGGTTTAGGGTGAGGTAAGGGTTATGGTGAGGGTTAAGTTGAGGGTGTGGGTGAGGGTTTTGTTTAGGTAAGGGTTAGGGTTAGAGTTAGGGTGAGGATTAGGGGAGGGTGAAGGTTAAGTTGAGGGGTAGGGTTAGGATGAGGCTTAGGGTTAGGGTTAGGGTGAGGGTTAGCGTTAGAGTGATGTTTAGTATGAGGGTGAGGGTTAATGTTAGGGTTAGCGTTAGGGAAAGTTTAGGGTTAGGGTTAGGGTGAGGGTTAGGGTGAGAGGTAAGTTTAGGGTTAGGGTGAAGGTTAGGGTTAGAGTTAGGGTTTGGTTTAGAGGGTTACGGTTAGGTTGATGTTTAGGGTGAGGGTGAGGGTTAGGATGAGGGTGAGGTTGAGGTTTAGGTTGAGGGTGAAGGTGAGGGTTACGGTTAAGGTTTGGGTTTGGGTGAGTGTGAGGGTTAGGGTTAGGATAATCATTAGGGTTATTGTTTGGGTTAGGGTTAGGGTGAGGGTGAGGGTTAGGGTTAGGGAAAGGATGAGGGTAAGGGTTAGGGTGAGGGTTAAGGTGAGGATAAGGTTTAGGGTTAGGGTTAGGGTGAGTGTTAGCGTGAGGGTCAGAGTGAGGGTTACGGTTAGGGTTAGGGTTAGGGTTAGGGTTAGGGTTAGGGTTAGGGTTAGGGTTAGGGTCAGGGTTAGGGTTAGGGTTAGGGTCAGGGTCAGGGTCAGGGTCAGGGTCAGGGTCAGGGTCAGGGTCAGGGTCAGGGTCAGGGTCAGGGTCAGGGTCAGGGTCAGGGTTAGGGTTAGGGTTAGGGTTAGGGTTAGGGTGAGGATAAGGGTTAGGGTGAGGGTTAGGGTGAGGATGAGGGTTAAGTTTAGGGTTAGGGTGAGGGTTAGGGTTTGGGTGATGTTTAGGGTGAGATTTAGGGTGAGGATGAGGGTTCGGGTGAGGGAGAGGCTTCAGGTGAGTTTGAGGGTTAGGGTGTGGGTGAGGATTAGGGTTAGGATGAGGTTGAAGGTTAGGTTTAGGGTTAGTGTGAGGTTGAGAGTTAGGGGTAGGGTTAGGGTTGGGGTTAGGGTTAGGGTTAGCGTTAATGTGAGGGTTAGGGAGAGGGGTAGGCGTAGGGTTAGGGTGAGGTTTAGGGTGAATGTGAGGGTTAAGGTGAGAGTGAGGTTAAGGGTTAGGGTTAGGGTTAGGGTGAGGGTGAGGGTCAGTGTTAAGATTAGGGTTAGGGTTAGGGGTATTGAGAGGGTGAGGGTGAGGGTTAGGGTTAAGGTTAGTGTGAGGGTTAGGTTTAGGGTGAGGGTTAGGTTTAGGTTGAGGGTTAGGTTAAGGGTAAGGTTTACGGTGAGGGTTAGGGTTAGGGTTAGGGTTAGGGTGAGGGTCAGGGTGAGGTTTAGGGTCAGGTAGAGGGTTAGGGTTAGGCTGAGATGTAGGGTTAAGTTGATGTTTATTGTGAGGGTGAGGGTGAGGGTGAAGGTTAGGGTTAGGGTGATGTTTAGGGTGAGGTTTAGGGTTAGGGTAAGGTTTAGGGTTCGGGTGAGTGTGATGGTTAGGGTGTGGGTGAGGGTTTGGGTTAGGTTGAGTGTTAGGGTGACGGTGAGTGTTACGGTGAGGTTGAGGGTTAGGGTTAGGTTTAGGGTGAGGGTTAGGTTTAGGGTGAGGGTTCGGATGAGGGTTAGCGTGAGGGGTAGGTTTAGGGTTAGGGTGAGGGTTAGGTTTAGGCTGAGGGTTAGAGTTAGGTTTAGGGTGAGGTAAGGGTTATGGTGAGGGTTAAGTTGAGGGTGTGGGTGAGGGTTTTGTTTAGGTAAGGGTTAGGGTTAGAGTTAGGGTGAGGATTAGGGGAGGGTGAAGGTTAAGTTGAGGGGTAGGGTTAGGATGAGGCTTAGGGTTAGGGTTAGGGTGAGGGTTAGCGTTAGAGTGATGTTTAGTATGAGGGTGAGGGTTAATGTTAGGGTTAGCGTTAGGGAAAGTTTAGGGTTAGGGTTAGGGTGAGGGTTAGGGTGAGAGGTAAGTTTAGGGTTAGGGTGAAGGTTAGGGTTAGAGTTAGGGTTTGGTTTAGAGGGTTACGGTTAGGTTGATGTTTAGGGTGAGGGTGAGGGTTAGGATGAGGGTGAGGTTGAGGTTTAGGTTGAGGGTGAAGGTGAGGGTTACGGTTAAGGTTTGGGTTTGGGTGAGTGTGAGGGTTAGGGTTAGGATGATCATTAGGGTTATTGTTTGGGTTAGGGTTAGGGTGAGGGTGAGGGTTAGGGTTAGGGAAAGGATGAGGGTAAGGGTTAGGGTGAGGGGTAAGGTGAGGATAAGGTTTAGGGTTAGGGTTAGGGTGAGTGTTAGCGTGAGGGTCAGAGTGAGGGTTACGGTTAGGGTTAGGGTTAGGGTTAGGGTTAGGGTTAGGGTTAGGGTTAGGGTTAGGGTCAGGGTTAGGGTTAGGGTTAGGGTCAGGGTCAGGGTCAGGGTCAGGGTCAGGGTCAGGGTCAGGGTCAGGGTCAGGGTCAGGGTCAGGGTCAGGGTCAGGGTCAGGGTCAGGGTCAGGGTTAGGGTTAGGGTTAGGGTTAGGGTTAGGGTTAGGGTGAGGATAAGGGTTAGGGTGAGGGTTAGGGTGAGGATGAGGGTTAAGTTTAGGGTTAGGGTGAGGGTTAGGGTTTGGGTGATGTTTAGGGTGAGATTTAGGGTGAGGATGAGGGTTCGGGTGAGGGAGAGGCTTCAGGTGAGTTTGAGGGTTAGGGTGTGGGTGAGGATTAGGGTTAGGATGAGGTTGAAGGTTAGGTTTAGGGTTAGTGTGAGGTTGAGAGTTAGGGGTAGGGTTAGGGTTGGGGTTAGGGTTAGGGTTAGCGTTAATGTGAGGGTTAGGGAGAGGGGTAGGCGTAGGGTTAGGGTGAGGTTTAGGGTGAATGTGAGGGTTAAGGTGAGAGTGAGGTTAAGGGTTAGGGTTAGGGTTAGGGTGAGGGTGAGGGTCAGTGTTAAGATTAGGGTTAGGGTTAGGGGTATTGAGAGGGTGAGGGTGAGGGTTAGGGTTAAGGTTAGTGTGAGGGTTAGGTTTAGGGTGAGGGTTAGGTTTAGGTTGAGGGTTAGGTTAAGGGTAAGGTTTACGGTGAGGGTTAGGGTTAGGGTTAGGGTTAGGGTGAGGGTCAGGGTGAGGTTTAGGGTCAGGTAGAGGGTTAGGGTTAGGCTGAGATGTAGGGTTAAGTTGATGTTTATTGTGAGGGTGAGGGTGAGGGTGAAGGTTAGGGTTAGGGTGATGTTTAGGGTGAGGTTTAGGGTTAGGGTAAGGTTTAGGGTTCGGGTGAGTGTGATGGTTAGGGTGTGGGTGAGGGTTTGGGTTAGGTTGAGTGTTAGGGTGACGGTGAGTGTTACGGTGAGGTTGAGGGTTAGGGTTAGGTTTAGGGTGAGGGTTAGGTTTAGGGTGAGGGTTCGGATGAGGGTTAGCGTGAGGGGTAGGTTTAGGGTTAGGGTGAGGGTTAGGTTTAGGCTGAGGGTTAGAGTTAGGTTTAGGGTGAGGTAAGGGTTATGGTGAGGGTTAAGTTGAGGGTGTGGGTGAGGGTTTTGTTTAGGTAAGGGTTAGGGTTAGAGTTAGGGTGAGGATTAGGGGAGGGTGAAGGTTAAGTTGAGGGGTAGGGTTAGGATGAGGCTTAGGGTTAGGGTTAGGGTGAGGGTTAGCGTTAGAGTGATGTTTAGTATGAGGGTGAGGGTTAATGTTAGGGTTAGCGTTAGGGAAAGTTTAGGGTTAGGGTTAGGGTGAGGGTTAGGGTGAGAGGTAAGTTTAGGGTTAGGGTGAAGGTTAGGGTTAGAGTTAGGGTTTGGTTTAGAGGGTTACGGTTAGGTTGATGTTTAGGGTGAGGGTGAGGGTTAGGATGAGGGTGAGGTTGAGGTTTAGGTTGAGGGTGAAGGTGAGGGTTACGGTTAAGGTTTGGGTTTGGGTGAGTGTGAGGGTTAGGGTTAGGATAATCATTAGGGTTATTGTTTGGGTTAGGGTTAGGGTGAGGGTGAGGGTTAGGGTTAGGGAAAGGATGAGGGTAAGGGTTAGGGTGAGGGTTAAGGTGAGGATAAGGTTTAGGGTTAGGGTTAGGGTGAGTGTTAGCGTGAGGGTCAGAGTGAGGGTTACGGTTAGGGTTAGGGTTAGGGTTAGGGTTAGGGTTAGGGTTAGGGTTAGGGTTAGGGTCAGGGTTAGGGTTAGGGTTAGGGTCAGGGTCAGGGTCAGGGTCAGGGTCAGGGTCAGGGTCAGGGTCAGGGTCAGGGTCAGGGTCAGGGTCAGGGTCAGGGTCAGGGTCAGGGTCAGGGTTAGGGTTAGGGTTAGGGTTAGGGTTAGGGTGAGGATAAGGGTTAGGGTGAGGGTTAGGGTGAGGATGAGGGTTAAGTTTAGGGTTAGGGTGAGGGTTAGGGTTTGGGTGATGTTTAGGGTGAGATTTAGGGTGAGGATGAGGGTTCGGGTGAGGGAGAGGCTTCAGGTGAGTTTGAGGGTTAGGGTGTGGGTGAGGATTAGGGTTAGGATGAGGTTGAAGGTTAGGTTTAGGGTTAGTGTGAGGTTGAGAGTTAGGGGTAGGGTTAGGGTTGGGGTTAGGGTTAGGGTTAGCGTTAATGTGAGGGTTAGGGAGAGGGGTAGGCGTAGGGTTAGGGTGAGGTTTAGGGTGAATGTGAGGGTTAAGGTGAGAGTGAGGTTAAGGGTTAGGGTTAGGGTTAGGGTGAGGGTGAGGGTCAGTGTTAAGATTAGGGTTAGGGTTAGGGGTATTGAGAGGGTGAGGGTGAGGGTTAGGGTTAAGGTTAGTGTGAGGGTTAGGTTTAGGGTGAGGGTTAGGTTTAGGTTGAGGGTTAGGTTAAGGGTAAGGTTTACGGTGAGGGTTAGGGTTAGGGTTAGGGTTAGGGTGAGGGTCAGGGTGAGGTTTAGGGTCAGGTAGAGGGTTAGGGTTAGGCTGAGATGTAGGGTTAAGTTGATGTTTATTGTGAGGGTGAGGGTGAGGGTGAAGGTTAGGGTTAGGGTGATGTTTAGGGTGAGGTTTAGGGTTAGGGTAAGGTTTAGGGTTCGGGTGAGTGTGATGGTTAGGGTGTGGGTGAGGGTTTGGGTTAGGTTGAGTGTTAGGGTGACGGTGAGTGTTACGGTGAGGTTGAGGGTTAGGGTTAGGTTTAGGGTGAGGGTTAGGTTTAGGGTGAGGGTTCGGATGAGGGTTAGCGTGAGGGGTAGGTTTAGGGTTAGGGTGAGGGTTAGGTTTAGGCTGAGGGTTAGAGTTAGGTTTAGGGTGAGGTAAGGGTTATGGTGAGGGTTAAGTTGAGGGTGTGGGTGAGGGTTTTGTTTAGGTAAGGGTTAGGGTTAGAGTTAGGGTGAGGATTAGGGGAGGGTGAAGGTTAAGTTGAGGGGTAGGGTTAGGATGAGGCTTAGGGTTAGGGTTAGGGTGAGGGTTAGCGTTAGAGTGATGTTTAGTATGAGGGTGAGGGTTAATGTTAGGGTTAGCGTTAGGGAAAGTTTAGGGTTAGGGTTAGGGTGAGGGTTAGGGTGAGAGGTAAGTTTAGGGTTAGGGTGAAGGTTAGGGTTAGAGTTAGGGTTTGGTTTAGAGGGTTACGGTTAGGTTGATGTTTAGGGTGAGGGTGAGGGTTAGGATGAGGGTGAGGTTGAGGTTTAGGTTGAGGGTGAAGGTGAGGGTTACGGTTAAGGTTTGGGTTTGGGTGAGTGTGAGGGTTAGGGTTAGGATAATCATTAGGGTTATTGTTTGGGTTAGGGTTAGGGTGAGGGTGAGGGTTAGGGTTAGGGAAAGGATGAGGGTAAGGGTTAGGGTGAGGGTTAAGGTGAGGATAAGGTTTAGGGTTAGGGTTAGGGTGAGTGTTAGCGTGAGGGTCAGAGTGAGGGTTACGGTTAGGGTTAGGGTTAGGGTTAGGGTTAGGGTTAGGGTTAGGGTTAGGGTTAGGGTCAGGGTTAGGGTTAGGGTTAGGGTCAGGGTCAGGGTCAGGGTCAGGGTCAGGGTCAGGGTCAGGGTCAGGGTCAGGGTCAGGGTCAGGGTCAGGGTCAGGGTCAGGGTCAGGGTCAGGGTTAGGGTTAGGGTTAGGGTTAGGGTTAGGGTGAGGATAAGGGTTAGGGTGAGGGTTAGGGTGAGGATGAGGGTTAAGTTTAGGGTTAGGGTGAGGGTTAGGGTTTGGGTGATGTTTAGGGTGAGATTTAGGGTGAGGATGAGGGTTCGGGTGAGGGAGAGGCTTCAGGTGAGTTTGAGGGTTAGGGTGTGGGTGAGGATTAGGGTTAGGATGAGGTTGAAGGTTAGGTTTAGGGTTAGTGTGAGGTTGAGAGTTAGGGGTAGGGTTAGGGTTGGGGTTAGGGTTAGGGTTAGCGTTAATGTGAGGGTTAGGGAGAGGGGTAGGCGTAGGGTTAGGGTGAGGTTTAGGGTGAATGTGAGGGTTAAGGTGAGAGTGAGGTTAAGGGTTAGGGTTAGGGTTAGGGTGAGGGTGAGGGTCAGTGTTAAGATTAGGGTTAGGGTTAGGGGTATTGAGAGGGTGAGGGTGAGGGTTAGGGTTAAGGTTAGTGTGAGGGTTAGGTTTAGGGTGAGGGTTAGGTTTAGGTTGAGGGTTAGGTTAAGGGTAAGGTTTACGGTGAGGGTTAGGGTTAGGGTTAGGGTTAGGGTGAGGGTCAGGGTGAGGTTTAGGGTCAGGTAGAGGGTTAGGGTTAGGCTGAGATGTAGGGTTAAGTTGATGTTTATTGTGAGGGTGAGGGTGAGGGTGAAGGTTAGGGTTAGGGTGATGTTTAGGGTGAGGTTTAGGGTTAGGGTAAGGTTTAGGGTTCGGGTGAGTGTGATGGTTAGGGTGTGGGTGAGGGTTTGGGTTAGGTTGAGTGTTAGGGTGACGGTGAGTGTTACGGTGAGGTTGAGGGTTAGGGTTAGGTTTAGGGTGAGGGTTAGGTTTAGGGTGAGGGTTCGGATGAGGGTTAGCGTGAGGGGTAGGTTTAGGGTTAGGGTGAGGGTTAGGTTTAGGCTGAGGGTTAGAGTTAGGTTTAGGGTGAGGTAAGGGTTATGGTGAGGGTTAAGTTGAGGGTGTGGGTGAGGGTTTTGTTTAGGTAAGGGTTAGGGTTAGAGTTAGGGTGAGGATTAGGGGAGGGTGAAGGTTAAGTTGAGGGGTAGGGTTAGGATGAGGCTTAGGGTTAGGGTTAGGGTGAGGGTTAGCGTTAGAGTGATGTTTAGTATGAGGGTGAGGGTTAATGTTAGGGTTAGCGTTAGGGAAAGTTTAGGGTTAGGGTTAGGGTGAGGGTTAGGGTGAGAGGTAAGTTTAGGGTTAGGGTGAAGGTTAGGGTTAGAGTTAGGGTTTGGTTTAGAGGGTTACGGTTAGGTTGATGTTTAGGGTGAGGGTGAGGGTTAGGATGAGGGTGAGGTTGAGGTTTAGGTTGAGGGTGAAGGTGAGGGTTACGGTTAAGGTTTGGGTTTGGGTGAGTGTGAGGGTTAGGGTTAGGATGATCATTAGGGTTATTGTTTGGGTTAGGGTTAGGGTGAGGGTGAGGGTTAGGGTTAGGGAAAGGATGAGGGTAAGGGTTAGGGTGAGGGTTAAGGTGAGGATAAGGTTTAGGGTTAGGGTTAGGGTGAGTGTTAGCGTGAGGGTCAGAGTGAGGGTTACGGTTAGGGTTAGGGTTAGGGTTAGGGTTAGGCTTAGGGTCAGGGTTAGGGTTAGGGTTAGGGTTAGGGTTAGGGTTAGGGTTAGGGTTAGGGTCAGGGTTAGGGTTAGGGTTAGGGTTAGGGTCAGGGTCAGGGTCAGGGTCAGGGTCAGGGTCAGGGTCAGGGTCAGGGTCAGGGTCAGGGTCAGGGTCAGGGTCAGGGTCAGGGTTAGGGTCAGGGTTAGGGTTAGGGTTAGGGTTAGGGTTAGGGTTAGGGTTAGGGTCAGGGTTAGGGTTAGGGTTAGGGTTAGGGTTAGGGTTAGGGTTAGGGTTAGGGTTAGGGTTAGGGTTAGGGTTAGGGTGAGGATAAGGGTTAGGGTGAGGGTTAGGGTGAGGATGAGGGTTAAGTTTAGGGTTAGGGTGAGGGTTAGGGTTTGGGTGATGTTTAGGGTGAGATTTAGGGTGAGGATGAGGGTTCGGGTGAGGGAGAGGCTTCAGGTGAGTTTGAGGGTTAGGGTGTGGGTGAGGATTAGGGTTAGGGTGAGGGTGAAGGTTAGGTTTAGGGTTAGTGTGAGGTTGAGAGTTAGGGGTAGGGTTAGGGTTGGGGTTAGGGTTAGGGTTAGCGTTAATGTGAGGGTTAGGGAGAGGGGTAGGCGTAGGGTTAGGGTGAGGTTTAGGGTGAATGTGAGGGTTAAGGTGAGAGTGAGGTTAAGGGTTAGGGTTAGGGTTAGGGTGAGGGTGAGGGTCAGTGTTAAGATTAGGGTTAGGGTTAGGGGTATTGAGAGGGTGAGGGTGAGGGTTAGGGTTAAGGTTAGTGTGAGGGTTAGGTTTAGGGTGAGGGTTAGGTTTAGGTTGAGGGTTAGGTTAAGGGTAAGGTTTACGGTGAGGGTTAGGGTTAGGGTTAGGGTTAGGGTGAGGGTCAGGGTGAGGTTTAGGGTCAGGTAGAGGGTTAGGGTTAGGCTGAGATGTAGGGTTAAGTTGATGTTTATTGTGAGGGTGAGGGTGAGGGTGAAGGTTAGGGTTAGGGTGATGTTTAGGGTGAGGTTTAGGGTTAGGGTAAGGTTTAGGGTTCGGGTGAGTGTGATGGTTAGGGTGTGGGTGAGGGTTTGGGTTAGGTTGAGTGTTAGGGTGACGGTGAGTGTTACGGTGAGGTTGAGGGTTAGGGTTAGGTTTAGGGTGAGGGTTAGGTTTAGGGTGAGGGTTCGGATGAGGGTTAGCGTGAGGGGTAGGTTTAGGGTTAGGGTGAGGGTTAGGTTTAGGCTGAGGGTTAGAGTTAGGTTTAGGGTGAGGTAAGGGTTATGGTGAGGGTTAAGTTGAGGGTGTGGGTGAGGGTTTTGTTTAGGTAAGGGTTAGGGTTAGAGTTAGGGTGAGGATTAGGGGAGGGTGAAGGTTAAGTTGAGGGGTAGGGTTAGGATGAGGCTTAGGGTTAGGGTTAGGGTGAGGGTTAGCGTTAGAGTGATGTTTAGTATGAGGGTGAGGGTTAATGTTAGGGTTAGCGTTAGGGAAAGTTTAGGGTTAGGGTTAGGGTGAGGGTTAGGGTGAGAGGTAAGTTTAGGGTTAGGGTGAAGGTTAGGGTTAGAGTTAGGGTTTGGTTTAGAGGGTTACGGTTAGGTTGATGTTTAGGGTGAGGGTGAGGGTTAGGATGAGGGTGAGGTTGAGGTTTAGGTTGAGGGTGAAGGTGAGGGTTACGGTTAAGGTTTGGGTTTGGGTGAGTGTGAGGGTTAGGGTTAGGATGATCATTAGGGTTATTGTTTGGGTTAGGGTTAGGGTGAGGGTGAGGGTTAGGGTTA
>NW_024871408.1:42500-45000 GCF_019054845.1 Dipodomys spectabilis | reverse complement strand
GGGTTAGGGTTAGGGTTAGGGTGAGGATAAGGGTTAGGGTGAGGGTTAGGGTGAGGATGAGGGTTAAGTTTAGGGTTAGGGTGAGGGTTAGGGTTTGGGTGATGTTTAGGGTGAGATTTAGGGTGAGGATGAGGGTTCGGGTGAGGGAGAGGCTTCAGGTGAGTTTGAGGGTTAGGGTGTGGGTGAGGATTAGGGTTAGGGTGAGGGTGAAGGTTAGGTTTAGGGTTAGTGTGAGGTTGAGAGTTAGGGGTAGGGTTAGGGTTGGGGTTAGGGTTAGGGTTAGCGTTAATGTGAGGGTTAGGGAGAGGGGTAGGCGTAGGGTTAGGGTGAGGTTTAGGGTGAATGTGAGGGTTAAGGTGAGAGTGAGGTTAAGGGTTAGGGTTAGGGTTAGGGTGAGGGTGAGGGTCAGTGTTAAGATTAGGGTTAGGGTTAGGGGTATTGAGAGGGTGAGGGTGAGGGTTAGGGTTAAGGTTAGTGTGAGGGTTAGGTTTAGGGTGAGGGTTAGGTTTAGGTTGAGGGTTAGGTTAAGGGTAAGGTTTACGGTGAGGGTTAGGGTTAGGGTTAGGGTTAGGGTGAGGGTCAGGGTGAGGTTTAGGGTCAGGTAGAGGGTTAGGGTTAGGCTGAGATGTAGGGTTAAGTTGATGTTTATTGTGAGGGTGAGGGTGAGGGTGAAGGTTAGGGTTAGGGTGATGTTTAGGGTGAGGTTTAGGGTTAGGGTAAGGTTTAGGGTTCGGGTGAGTGTGATGGTTAGGGTGTGGGTGAGGGTTTGGGTTAGGTTGAGTGTTAGGGTGACGGTGAGTGTTACGGTGAGGTTGAGGGTTAGGGTTAGGTTTAGGGTGAGGGTTAGGTTTAGGGTGAGGGTTCGGATGAGGGTTAGCGTGAGGGGTAGGTTTAGGGTTAGGGTGAGGGTTAGGTTTAGGCTGAGGGTTAGAGTTAGGTTTAGGGTGAGGTAAGGGTTATGGTGAGGGTTAAGTTGAGGGTGTGGGTGAGGGTTTTGTTTAGGTAAGGGTTAGGGTTAGAGTTAGGGTGAGGATTAGGGGAGGGTGAAGGTTAAGTTGAGGGGTAGGGTTAGGATGAGGCTTAGGGTTAGGGTTAGGGTGAGGGTTAGCGTTAGAGTGATGTTTAGTATGAGGGTGAGGGTTAATGTTAGGGTTAGCGTTAGGGAAAGTTTAGGGTTAGGGTTAGGGTGAGGGTTAGGGTGAGAGGTAAGTTTAGGGTTAGGGTGAAGGTTAGGGTTAGAGTTAGGGTTTGGTTTAGAGGGTTACGGTTAGGTTGATGTTTAGGGTGAGGGTGAGGGTTAGGATGAGGGTGAGGTTGAGGTTTAGGTTGAGGGTGAAGGTGAGGGTTACGGTTAAGGTTTGGGTTTGGGTGAGTGTGAGGGTTAGGGTTAGGATGATCATTAGGGTTATTGTTTGGGTTAGGGTTAGGGTGAGGGTGAGGGTTAGGGTTAGGGAAAGGATGAGGGTAAGGGTTAGGGTGAGGGTTAAGGTGAGGATAAGGTTTAGGGTTAGGGTTAGGGTGAGTGTTAGCGTGAGGGTCAGAGTGAGGGTTACGGTTAGGGTTAGGGTTAGGGTTAGGGTTAGGGTTAGGCTTAGGGTCAGGGTTAGGGTTAGGGTTAGGGTTAGGGTTAGGGTTAGGGTTAGGGTTAGGGTCAGGGTTAGGGTTAGGGTTAGGGTTAGGGTCAGGGTCAGGGTCAGGGTCAGGGTCAGGGTCAGGGTCAGGGTCAGGGTCAGGGTCAGGGTCAGGGTCAGGGTCAGGGTTAGGGTCAGGGTTAGGGTTAGGGTTAGGGTTAGGGTTAGGGTTAGGGTCAGGGTTAGGGTTAGGGTTAGGGTTAGGGTTAGGGTTAGGGTTAGGGTCAGGGTTAGGGTTAGGGTTAGGGTTAGGGTTAGGGTTAGGGTTAGGGTTAGGGTTAGGGTTAGGGTTAGGGTTAGGGTGAGGATAAGGGTTAGGGTGAGGGTTAGGGTGAGGATGAGGGTTAAGTTTAGGGTTAGGGTGAGGGTTAGGGTTTGGGTGATGTTTAGGGTGAGATTTAGGGTGAGGATGAGGGTTCGGGTGAGGGAGAGGCTTCAGGTGAGTTTGAGGGTTAGGGTGTGGGTGAGGATTAGGGTTAGGGTGAGGGTGAAGGTTAGGTTTAGGGTTAGTGTGAGGTTGAGAGTTAGGGGTAGGGTTAGGGTTGGGGTTAGGGTTAGGGTTAGCGTTAATGTGAGGGTTAGGGAGAGGGGTAGGCGTAGGGTTAGGGTGAGGTTTAGGGTGAATGTGAGGGTTAAGGTGAGAGTGAGGTTAAGGGTTAGGGTTAGGGTTAGGGTGAGGGTGAGGGTCAGTGTTAAGATTAGGGTTAGGGTTAGGGGTATTGAGAGGGTGAGGGTGAGGGTTAGGGTTAAGGTTAGTGTGAGGGTTAGGTTTAGGGTGAGGGTTAGGTTTAGGTTGAGGGTTAGGTTAAGGGTAAGGTTTACGGTGAGGGTTAGGGTTAGGGTTAGGGTTAGGGTGAGGGTCAGGGTGA
>NW_024871408.1:32500-35000 GCF_019054845.1 Dipodomys spectabilis | reverse complement strand
GTTAGGTTAAGGGTAAGGTTTACGGTGAGGGTTAGGGTTAGGGTTAGGGTTAGGGTGAGAGTCAGGGTGAGGTTTAGGGTCAGGTAGAGGGTTAGGGTTAGGCTGAGATGTAGGGTTAAGTTGATGTTTATTGTGAGGGTGAGGGTGAGGGTGAAGGTTAGGGTTAGGGTGATGTTTAGGGTGAGGTTTAGGGTTAGGGTAAGGTTTAGGGTTCGGGTGAGTGTGATGGTTAGGGTGTGGGTGAGGGTTTGGGTTAGGTTGAGTGTTAGGGTGACGGTGAGTGTTACAGTGAGGTTGAGGGTTAGGGTTAGGTTTAGGGTGAGGGTTAGGTTTAGGGTGAGGGTTCGGATGAGGGTTAGCGTGAGGGGTAGGTTTAGGGTTAGGGTGAGGGTTAGGTTTAGGCTGAGGGTTAGAGTTAGGTTTAGGGTGAGGTAAGGGTTATGGTGAGGGTTAAGTTGAGGGTGTGGGTGAGGGTTTTGTTTAGGTAAGGGTTAGGGTTAGAGTTAGGGTGAGGATTAGGGGAGGGTGAAGGTTAAGTTGAGGGGTAGGGTTAGGATGAGGCTTAGGGTTAGGGTTAGGGTGAGGGTTAGCGTTAGAGTGATGTTTAGTATGAGGGTGAGGGTTAATGTTAGGGTTAGCGTTAGGGAAAGTTTAGGGTTAGGGTTAGGGTGAGGGTTAGGGTGAGAGGTAAGTTTAGGGTTAGGGTGAAGGTTAGGGTTAGAGTTAGGGTTTGGTTTAGAGGGTTACGGTTAGGTTGATGTTTAGGGTGAGGGTGAGGGTTAGGATGAGGGTGAGGTTGAGGTTTAGGTTGAGGGTGAAGGTGAGGGTTACGGTTAAGGTTTGGGTTTGGGTGAGTGTGAGGGTTAGGGTTAGGATAATCATTAGGGTTATTGTTTGGGTTAGGGTTAGGGTGAGGGTGAGGGTTAGGGTTAGGGAAAGGATGAGGGTAAGGGTTAGGGTGAGGGTTAAGGTGAGGATAAGGTTTAGGGTTAGGGTTAGGGTGAGTGTTAGCGTGAGGGTCAGAGTGAGGGTTACGGTTAGGGTTAGGGTTAGGGTTAGGGTTAGGGTTAGGGTTAGGGTTAGGGTTAGGGTCAGGGTTAGGGTTAGGGTTAGGGTCAGGGTCAGGGTCAGGGTCAGGGTCAGGGTCAGGGTCAGGGTCAGGGTCAGGGTCAGGGTCAGGGTTAGGGTCAGGGTCAGGGTCAGGGTCAGGGTTAGGGTTAGGGTTAGGGTTAGGGTTAGGGTTAGGGTTAGGGTTAGGGTTAGGGTTAGGGTTAGGGTTAGGGTTAGGGTTAGGGTGAGGATAAGGGTTAGGGTGAGGGTTAGGGTGAGGATGAGGGTTAAGTTTAGGGTTAGGGTGAGGGTTAGGGTTTGGGTGATGTTTAGGGTGAGATTTAGGGTGAGGATGAGGGTTCGGGTGAGGGAGAGGCTTCAGGTGAGTTTGAGGGTTAGGGTGTGGGTGAGGATTAGGGTTAGGATGAGGGTGAAGGTTAGGTTTAGGGTTAGTGTGAGGTTGAGAGTTAGGGGTAGGGTTAGGGTTGGGGTTAGGGTTAGGGTTAGCGTTAATGTGAGGGTTAGGGAGAGGGGTAGGCGTAGGGTTAGGGTGAGGTTTAGGGTGAATGTGAGGGTTAAGGTGAGAGTGAGGTTAAGGGTTAGGGTTAGGGTTAGGGTGAGGGTGAGGGTCAGTGTTAAGATTAGGGTTAGGGTTAGGGGTATTGAGAGGGTGAGGGTGAGGGTTAGGGTTAAGGTTAGTGTGAGGGTTAGGTTTAGGGTGAGGGTTAGGTTTAGGTTGAGGGTTAGGTTAAGGGTAAGGTTTACGGTGAGGGTTAGGGTTAGGGTTAGGGTTAGGGTGAGGGTCAGGGTGAGGTTTAGGGTCAGGTAGAGGGTTAGGGTTAGGCTGAGATGTAGGGTTAAGTTGATGTTTATTGTGAGGGTGAGGGTGAGGGTGAAGGTTAGGGTTAGGGTGATGTTTAGGGTGAGGTTTAGGGTTAGGGTAAGGTTTAGGGTTCGGGTGAGTGTGATGGTTAGGGTGTGGGTGAGGGTTTGGGTTAGGTTGAGTGTTAGGGTGACGGTGAGTGTTACGGTGAGGTTGAGGGTTAGGGTTAGGTTTAGGGTGAGGGTTAGGTTTAGGGTGAGGGTTCGGATGAGGGTTAGCGTGAGGGGTAGGTTTAGGGTTAGGGTGAGGGTTAGGTTTAGGCTGAGGGTTAGAGTTAGGTTTAGGGTGAGGTAAGGGTTATGGTGAGGGTTAAGTTGAGGGTGTGGGTGAGGGT
Source organism: Dipodomys spectabilis (assembly GCF_019054845.1). Classification (NCBI taxonomy): domain Eukaryota; kingdom Metazoa; phylum Chordata; class Mammalia; order Rodentia; family Heteromyidae; genus Dipodomys; species Dipodomys spectabilis. The sequence goes on along the minus strand of NW_024871408.1, from coordinate 32,733 downwards.
TTTGTTTAGGTAAGGGTTAGGGTTAGAGTTAGGGTGAGGATTAGGGGAGGGTGAAGGTTAAGTTGAGGGGTAGGGTTAGGATGAGGCTTAGGGTTAGGGTTAGGGTGAGGGTTAGCGTTAGAGTGATGTTTAGTATGAGGGTGAGGGTTAATGTTAGGGTTAGCGTTAGGGAAAGTTTAGGGTTAGGGTTAGGGTGAGGGTTAGGGTGAGAGGTAAGTTTAGGGTTAGGGTGA
>NW_024871408.1:10000-12500 GCF_019054845.1 Dipodomys spectabilis | reverse complement strand
TTAGGATGAGGCTTAGGGTTAGGGTTAGGGTGAGGGTTAGCGTTAGAGTGATGTTTAGTATGAGGGTGAGGGTTAATGTTAGGGTTAGCGTTAGGGAAAGTTTAGGGTTAGGGTTAGGGTGAGGGTTAGGGTGAGAGGTAAGTTTAGGGTTAGGGTGAAGGTTAGGGTTAGAGTTAGGGTTTGGTTTAGAGGGTTACGGTTAGGTTGATGTTTAGGGTGAGGGTGAGGGTTAGGATGAGGGTGAGGTTGAGGTTTAGGTTGAGGGTGAAGGTGAGGGTTACGGTTAAGGTTTGGGTTTGGGTGAGTGTGAGGGTTAGGGTTAGGATGATCATTAGGGTTATTGTTTGGGTTAGGGTTAGGGTGAGGGTGAGGGTTAGGGTTAGGGAAAGGATGAGGGTAAGGGTTAGGGTGAGGGTTAAGGTGAGGATAAGGTTTAGGGTTAGGGTTAGGGTGAGTGTTAGCGTGAGGGTCAGAGTGAGGGTTACGGTTAGGGTTAGGGTTAGGGTTAGGGTTAGGCTTAGGGTCAGGGTTAGGGTTAGGGTTAGGGTTAGGGTTAGGGTTAGGGTTAGGGTCAGGGTTAGGGTTAGGGTTAGGGTTAGGGTCAGGGTCAGGGTCAGGGTCAGGGTCAGGGTCAGGGTCAGGGTCAGGGTCAGGGTCAGGGTTAGGGTCAGGGTTAGGGTTAGGGTTAGGGTTAGGGTTAGGGTTAGGGTTAGGGTCAGGGTTATGGTTAGGGTTAGGGTTAGGGTTAGGGTTAGGGTTAGGGTTAGGGTTAGGGTTAGGGTGAGGATAAGGGTTAGGGTGAGGGTTAGGGTGAGGATGAGGGTTAAGTTTAGGGTTAGGGTGAGGGTTAGGGTTTGGGTGATGTTTAGGGTGAGATTTAGGGTGAGGATGAGGGTTCGGGTGAGGGAGAGGCTTCAGGTGAGTTTGAGGGTTAGGGTGTGGGTGAGGATTAGGGTTAGGATGAGGGTGAAGGTTAGGTTTAGGGTTAGTGTGAGGTTGAGAGTTAGGGGTAGGGTTAGGGTTGGGGTTAGGGTTAGGGTTAGCGTTAATGTGAGGGTTAGGGAGAGGGGTAGGCGTAGGGTTAGGGTGAGGTTTAGGGTGAATGTGAGGGTTAAGGTGAGAGTGAGGTTAAGGGTTAGGGTTAGGGTTAGGGTGAGGGTGAGGGTCAGTGTTAAGATTAGGGTTAGGGTTAGGGGTATTGAGAGGGTGAGGGTGAGGGTTAGGGTTAAGGTTAGTGTGAGGGTTAGGTTTAGGGTGAGGGTTAGGTTTAGGTTGAGGGTTAGGTTAAGGGTAAGGTTTACGGTGAGGGTTAGGGTTAGGGTTAGGGTTAGGGTGAGGGTCAGGGTGAGGTTTAGGGTCAGGTAGAGGGTTAGGGTTAGGCTGAGATGTAGGGTTAAGTTGATGTTTATTGTGAGGGTGAGGGTGAGGGTGAAGGTTAGGGTTAGGGTGATGTTTAGGGTGAGGTTTAGGGTTAGGGTAAGGTTTAGGGTTCGGGTGAGTGTGATGGTTAGGGTGTGGGTGAGGGTTTGGGTTAGGTTGAGTGTTAGGGTGACGGTGAGTGTTACGGTGAGGTTGAGGGTTAGGGTTAGGTTTAGGGTGAGGGTTAGGTTTAGGGTGAGGGTTCGGATGAGGGTTAGCGTGAGGGGTAGGTTTAGGGTTAGGGTGAGGGTTAGGTTTAGGCTGAGGGTTAGAGTTAGGTTTAGGGTGAGGTAAGGGTTATGGTGAGGGTTAAGTTGAGGGTGTGGGTGAGGGTTTTGTTTAGGTAAGGGTTAGGGTTAGAGTTAGGGTGAGGATTAGGGGAGGGTGAAGGTTAAGTTGAGGGGTAGGGTTAGGATGAGGCTTAGGGTTAGGGTTAGGGTGAGGGTTAGCGTTAGAGTGATGTTTAGTATGAGGGTGAGGGTTAATGTTAGGGTTAGCGTTAGGGAAAGTTTAGGGTTAGGGTTAGGGTGAGGGTTAGGGTGAGAGGTAAGTTTAGGGTTAGGGTGAAGGTTAGGGTTAGAGTTAGGGTTTGGTTTAGAGGGTTACGGTTAGGTTGATGTTTAGGGTGAGGGTGAGGGTTAGGATGAGGGTGAGGTTGAGGTTTAGGTTGAGGGTGAAGGTGAGGGTTACGGTTAAGGTTTGGGTTTGGGTGAGTGTGAGGGTTAGGGTTAGGATGATCATTAGGGTTATTGTTTGGGTTAGGGTTAGGGTGAGGGTGAGGGTTAGGGTTAGGGAAAGGATGAGGGTAAGGGATAGGGTGAGGGTTAAGATGAGGATAAGGTTTAGGGTTAGGGTTAGGGTGAGTGTTAGCGTGAGGGTCAGAGTGAGGGTTACGGTTAGGGTTAGGGTTAGGGTTAGGGTTAGGCTTAGGGTCAGGGTTAGGGTTAGGGTTAGGGTTAGGGTTAGGGTTAGGGTTAGGGTTAGGGTCAGGGTTAGGGTTAGGGTTAGGGTTAGGGTCAGGGTCAGGGTCAGGGTCAGGGTCAGGGTCAGGGTCAGGGTCAGGGTCAGGGTCAGGGTCAGG
>NW_024871407.1:130000-139486 GCF_019054845.1 Dipodomys spectabilis | reverse complement strand
CCTAACCCCCTACCCCTAACCCTACCCTAACCCTAACCCTAACCCTACCCACCCTAACCCTACCCACCCTAACCCTAACCCTAACCCTAACCCCTAACCCTAACCCCTAACCTCCCTAACCCTAACCCTAACCCTAACCCTAACCCTAACCCTAACCCCCTAACCCTAACCCAACCCTACCTACCCTAACCCTACCCTCACCCTAACCCCCTAACCCTAACCCTACCCTAACCCTACCCTAACCCTAACCCTAACCCTAACCCTAACCCTACCCTAACCCTAACCCTAACCCTAACCCCTAACCTACCCTAACCCTAACCCTAACCCTACCCCTACACCTACCCCTAACCCTAACCCTAACCCTAACCCTAACCCTAACCCTAACCCTAACCCTAACCCTAACCCTAACCCTAACCCTAACCCTAACCCCCTAACCCTCAACCCTACCCCTCACCTACCCCTAACCCTAACCCTAACCCTCCACCCTAACCCTAACCCTAACCCTAACCCTAACCCTACCCCTAACCCTAACCCTAACCCTAACCCTAACCCTAACCCTAACCCTAACCCTAACCCCTAACCCTAACCCTAACCCTAACCCTAACCCTAACCCTAACCCTAACCCTAACCCTAACCCTAACCCTAACCCTAACCCTAACCCTAACCCTAACCCTAACCCTAACCTACCCCTAACCCTAACCCTAACCCTAACCCTAACCCTAACCCTAACCCTAACACCCTAACCCCTAACCCTAACCCTAACCCTAACCCTAACCCTAACCCTAACCCTAACCCTAACCCTAACCCTAACCCTAACCCTAACCCTAACCCTAACCCTAACCCTAACCCTAACCCTAACCCTAACCCTAACCCTAACCCTAACCCTAACCCTAACCCTAACCCTAACCCTAACCCTAACCCTAACCCTAACCCTAACCCTAACCCTAACCCTAACCCTAACCCTAACCCTAACCCTAACCCTAACCCTAACCCTAACCCTAACCCTAACCCTAACCCTAACCCTAACCCTAACCCTAACCCTAACCCTAACCCTAACCCTAACCCTAACCCTAACCCCTAACCCTAACCCTAACCCTAACCCTAACCCTAACCCTAACCCTAACCCTAACCCTAACCCTAACCCTAACCCTAACCCTAACCCTAACCCTAACCCTAACCCTAACCCTAACCCTAACCCTAACCCTAACCCTAACCCTAACCCTAACCCTAACCCTAACCCTAACCCTAACCCTAACCCTAACCCTAACCCTAACCCTAACCCTAACCCTAACCCTACCCCTAACCCTAACCCTAACCCTAACCCTAACCCTAACCCTAACCCTAACCCTAACCCTAACCCTAACCCTAACCCTAACCCTAACCCTAACCCTAACCCTAACCCTAACCCTAACCCTAACCCTAACCCTAACCCTAACCCTAACCCTAACCCTAACCCTAACCCTAACCCTAACCCTAACCCTAACCCTAACCCTAACCCTAACCCTAACCCTAACCCTAACCCTAACCCTAACCCTAACCCTAACCCTAACCCTAACCCTAACCCTAACCCTAACCCTAACCCTAACCCTAACCCTAACCCTAACCCTAACCCTAACCCTAACCCTAACCCTAACCCTAACCCTAACCCTAACCCTAACCCTAACCCTAACCCTAACCCTAACCCTAACCCTAACCCTAACCTAACCCTAACCCTAACCCTAACCCTAACCCTAACCCTAACCCTAACCCTAACCCTAACCCTAACCCTAACCCTAACCCTAACCCTAACCCTAACCCTAACCCTAACCCTAACCCTAACCCTAACCCTAACCCTAACCCTAACCCTAACCCTAACCCTAACCCTAACCCTAACCCTAACCCTAACCCTAACCCTAACCCTAACCCTAACCCTAACCCTAACCCTAACCCTAACCCTAACCCTAACCCTAACCCTAACCCTAACCCTAACCCTAACCCTAACCCTAACCCTAACCCTAACCCTAACCCTAACCCTAACCCTAACCCTAACCCTAACCCTAACCCTAACCCTAACCCTAACCCTAACCCTAACCCTAACCCTAACCCTAACCCTAACCCTAACCCTAACCCTAACCCTAACCCTAACCCTAACCCTAACCCTAACCCTAACCCTAACCCTAACCCTAACCCTAACCCTAACCCTAACCCTAACCCTAACCCTAACCCTAACCCTAACCCTAACCCTAACCCTAACCCTAACCCTAACCCTAACCCTAACCCTAACCCTAACCCTAACCCTAACCCTAACCCTAACCCTAACCCTAACCCTAACCCTAACCCTAACCCTAACCCTAACCCTAACCCTAACCCTAACCCTAACCCTAACCCTAACCCTAACCCTAACCCTAACCCTAACCCTAACCCTAACCCTAACCCTAACCCTAACCCTAACCCTAACCCTAACCCTAACCCTAACCCTAACCCTAACCCTAACCCTAACCCTAACCCTAACCCTAACCCTAACCCTAACCCTAACCCTAACCCTAACCCTAACCCTAACCCTAACCCTAACCCTAACCCTAACCCTAACCCTAACCCTAACCCTAACCCTAACCCTAACCCTAACCCTAACCCTAACCCTAACCCTAACCCTAACCCTAACCCTAACCCTAACCCTAACCCTAACCCTAACCCTAACCCTAACCCTAACCCTAACCCTAACCCTAACCCTAACCCTAACCCTAACCCTAACCCTAACCCTAACCCTAACCCTAACCCTAACCCTAACCCTAACCCTAACCCTAACCCTAACCCTAACCCTAACCCTAACCCTAACCCTAACCCTAACCCTAACCCTAACCCTAACCCTAACCCTAACCCTAACCCTAACCCTAACCCTAACCCTAACCCTAACCCTAACCCTAACCCTAACCCTAACCCTAACCCTAACCCTAACCCTAACCCTAACCCTAACCCTAACCCTAACCCTAACCCTAACCCTAACCCTAACCCTAACCCTAACCCTAACCCTAACCCTAACCCTAACCCTAACCCTAACCCTAACCCTAACCCTAACCCTAACCCTAACCCTAACCCTAACCCTAACCCTAACCCTAACCCTAACCCTAACCCTAACCCTAACCCTAACCCTAACCCTAACCCTAACCCTAACCCTAACCCTAACCCTAACCCTAACCCTAACCCTAACCCTAACCCTAACCCTAACCCTAACCCTAACCCTAACCCTAACCCTAACCCTAACCCTAACCCTAACCCTAACCCTAACCCTAACCCTAACCCTAACCCTAACCCTAACCCTAACCCTAACCCTAACCCTAACCCTAACCCTAACCCTAACCCTAACCCTAACCCTAACCCTAACCCTAACCCTAACCCTAACCCTAACCCTAACCCTAACCCTAACCCTAACCCTAACCCTAACCCTAACCCTAACCCTAACCCTAACCCTAACCCTAACCCTAACCCTAACCCTAACCCTAACCCTAACCCTAACCCTAACCCTAACCCTAACCCTAACCCTAACCCTAACCCTAACCCTAACCCTAACCCTAACCCTAACCCTAACCCTAACCCTAACCCTAACCCTAACCCTAACCCTAACCCTAACCCTAACCCTAACCCTAACCCTAACCCTAACCCTAACCCTAACCCTAACCCTAACCCTAACCCTAACCCTAACCCTAACCCTAACCCTAACCCTAACCCTAACCCTAACCCTAACCCTAACCCTAACCCTAACCCTAACCCTAACCCTAACCCTAACCCTAACCCTAACCCTAACCCTAACCCTAACCCTAACCCTAACCCTAACCCTAACCCTAACCCTAACCCTAACCCTAACCCTAACCCTAACCCTAACCCTAACCCTAACCCTAACCCTAACCCTAACCCTAACCCTAACCCTAACCCTAACCCTAACCCTAACCCTAACCCTAACCCTAACCCTAACCCTAACCCTAACCCTAACCCTAACCCTAACCCTAACCCTAACCCTAACCCTAACCCTAACCCTAACCCTAACCCTAACCCTAACCCTAACCCTAACCCTAACCCTAACCCTAACCCTAACCCTAACCCTAACCCTAACCCTAACCCTAACCCTAACCCTAACCCTAACCCTAACCCTAACCCTAACCCTAACCCTAACCCTAACCCTAACCCTAACCCTAACCCTAACCCTAACCCTAACCCTAACCCTAACCCTAACCCTAACCCTAACCCTAACCCTAACCCTAACCCTAACCCTAACCCTAACCCTAACCCTAACCCTAACCCTAACCCTAACCCTAACCCTAACCCTAACCCTAACCCTAACCCTAACCCTAACCCTAACCCTAACCCTAACCCTAACCCTAACCCTAACCCTAACCCTAACCCTAACCCTAACCCTAACCCTAACCCTAACCCTAACCCTAACCCTAACCCTAACCCTAACCCTAACCCTAACCCTAACCCTAACCCTAACCCTAACCCTAACCCTAACCCTAACCCTAACCCTAACCCTAACCCTAACCCTAACCCTAACCCTAACCCTAACCCTAACCCTAACCCTAACCCTAACCCTAACCCTAACCCTAACCCTAACCCTAACCCTAACCCTAACCCTAACCCTAACCCTAACCCTAACCCTAACCCTAACCCTAACCCTAACCCTAACCCTAACCCTAACCCTAACCCTAACCCTAACCCTAACCCTAACCCTAACCCTAACCCTAACCCTAACCCTAACCCTAACCCTAACCCTAACCCTAACCCTAACCCTAACCCTAACCCTAACCCTAACCCTAACCCTAACCCTAACCCTAACCCTAACCCTAACCCTAACCCTAACCCTAACCCTAACCCTAACCCTAACCCTAACCCTAACCCTAACCCTAACCCTAACCCTAACCCTAACCCTAACCCTAACCCTAACCCTAACCCTAACCCTAACCCTAACCCTAACCCTAACCCTAACCCTAACCCTAACCCTAACCCTAACCCTAACCCTAACCCTAACCCTAACCCTAACCCTAACCCTAACCCTAACCCTAACCCTAACCCTAACCCTAACCCTAACCCTAACCCTAACCCTAACCCTAACCCTAACCCTAACCCTAACCCTAACCCTAACCCTAACCCTAACCCTAACCCTAACCCTAACCCTAACCCTAACCCTAACCCTAACCCTAACCCTAACCCTAACCCTAACCCTAACCCTAACCCTAACCCTAACCCTAACCCTAACCCTAACCCTAACCCTAACCCTAACCCTAACCCTAACCCTAACCCTAACCCTAACCCTAACCCTAACCCTAACCCTAACCCTAACCCTAACCCTAACCCTAACCCTAACCCTAACCCTAACCCTAACCCTAACCCTAACCCTAACCCTAACCCTAACCCTAACCCTAACCCTAACCCTAACCCTAACCCTAACCCTAACCCTAACCCTAACCCTAACCCTAACCCTAACCCTAACCCTAACCCTAACCCTAACCCTAACCCTAACCCTAACCCTAACCCTAACCCTAACCCTAACCCTAACCCTAACCCTAACCCTAACCCTAACCCTAACCCTAACCCTAACCCTAACCCTAACCCTAACCCTAACCCTAACCCTAACCCTAACCCTAACCCTAACCCTAACCCTAACCCTAACCCTAACCCTAACCCTAACCCTAACCCTAACCCTAACCCTAACCCTAACCCTAACCCTAACCCTAACCCTAACCCTAACCCTAACCCTAACCCTAACCCTAACCCTAACCCTAACCCTAACCCTAACCCTAACCCTAACCCTAACCCTAACCCTAACCCTAACCCTAACCCTAACCCTAACCCTAACCCTAACCCTAACCCTAACCCTAACCCTAACCCTAACCCTAACCCTAACCCTAACCCTAACCCTAACCCTAACCCTAACCCTAACCCTACCCTAACCCTAACCCTAACCCTAACCCTAACCCTAACCCTAACCCTAACCCTAACCCTAACCCTAACCCTAACCCTAACCCTAACCCTAACCCTAACCCTAACCCTAACCCTAACCCTAACCCTAACCCTAACCCTAACCCTAACCCTAACCCTAACCCTAACCCTAACCCTAACCCTAACCCTAACCCTAACCCTAACCCTAACCCTAACCCTAACCCTAACCCTAACCCTAACCCTAACCCTAACCCTAACCCTAACCCTAACCCTAACCCTAACCCTAACCCTAACCCTAACCCTAACCCTAACCCTAACCCTAACCCTAACCCTAACCCTAACCCTAACCCTAACCCTAACCCTAACCCTAACCCTAACCCTAACCCTAACCCTAACCCTAACCCTAACCCTAACCCTAACCCTAACCCTAACCCTAACCCTAACCCTAACCCTAACCCTAACCCTAACCCTAACCCTAACCCTAACCCTAACCCTAACCCTAACCCTAACCCTAACCCTAACCCTAACCCTAACCCTAACCCTAACCCTAACCCTAACCCTAACCCTAACCCTAACCCTAACCCTAACCCTAACCCTAACCCTAACCCTAACCCTAACCCTAACCCTAACCCTAACCCTAACCCTAACCCTAACCCTAACCCTAACCCTAACCCTAACCCTAACCCTAACCCTAACCCTAACCCTAACCCTAACCCTAACCCTAACCCTAACCCTAACCCTAACCCTAACCCTAACCCTAACCCTAACCCTAACCCTAACCCTAACCCTAACCCTAACCCTAACCCTAACCCTAACCCTAACCCTAACCCTAACCCTAACCCTAACCCTAACCCTAACCCTAACCCTAACCCTAACCCTAACCCTAACCCTAACCCTAACCCTAACCCTAACCCTAACCCTAACCCTAACCCTAACCCTAACCCTAACCCTAACCCTAACCCTAACCCTAACCCTAACCCTAACCCTAACCCTAACCCTAACCCTAACCCTAACCCTAACCCTAACCCTAACCCTAACCCTAACCCTAACCCTAACCCTAACCCTAACCCTAACCCTAACCCTAACCCTAACCCTAACCCTAACCCTAACCCTAACCCTAACCCTAACCCTAACCCTAACCCTAACCCTAACCCTAACCCTAACCCTAACCCTAACCTAACCCTAACCCTAACCCTAACCCTAACCCTAACCCTAACCCTAACCCTAACCCTAACCCTAACCCTAACCCTAACCCTAACCCTAACCCTAACCCTAACCCTAACCCTAACCCTAACCCTAACCCTAACCCTAACCCTAACCCTAACCCTAACCCTAACCCTAACCCTAACCCTAACCCTAACCCTAACCCTAACCCTAACCCTAACCCTAACCCTAACCCTAACCCTAACCCTAACCCTAACCCTAACCCTAACCCTAACCCTAACCCTAACCCTAACCCTAACCCTAACCCTAACCCTAACCCTAACCCTAACCCTAACCCTAACCCTAACCCTAACCCTAACCCTAACCCTAACCCTAACCCTAACCCTAACCCTAACCCTAACCCTAACCCTAACCCTAACCCTAACCCTAACCCTAACCCTAACCCTAACCCTAACCCTAACCCTAACCCTAACCCTAACCCTAACCCTAACCCTAACCCTAACCCTAACCCTAACCCTAACCCTAACCCTAACCCTAACCCTAACCCTAACCCTAACCCTAACCCTAACCCTAACCCTAACCCTAACCCTAACCCTAACCCTAACCCTAACCCTAACCCTAACCCTAACCCTAACCCTAACCCTAACCCTAACCCTAACCCTAACCCTAACCCTAACCCTAACCCTAACCCTAACCCTAACCCTAACCCTAACCCTAACCCTAACCCTAACCCTAACCCTAACCCTAACCCTAACCCTAACCCTAACCCTAACCCTAACCCTAACCCTAACCCTAACCCTAACCCTAACCCTAACCCTAACCCTAACCCTAACCCTAACCCTAACCCTAACCCTAACCCTAACCCTAACCCTAACCCTAACCCTAACCCTAACCCTAACCCTAACCCTAACCCTAACCCTAACCCTAACCCTAACCCTAACCCTAACCCTAACCCTAACCCTAACCCTAACCCTAACCCTAACCCTAACCCTAACCCTAACCCTAACCCTAACCCTAACCCTAACCCTAACCCTAACCCTAACCCTAACCCTAACCCTAACCCTAACCCTAACCCTAACCCTAACCCTAACCCTAACCCTAACCCTAACCCTAACCCTAACCCTAACCCTAACCCTAACCCTAACCCTAACCCTAACCCTAACCCTAACCCTAACCCTAACCCTAACCCTAACCCTAACCCTAACCCTAACCCTAACCCTAACCCTAACCCTAACCCTAACCCTAACCCTAACCCTAACCCTAACCCTAACCCTAACCCTAACCCTAACCCTAACCCTAACCCTAACCCTAACCCTAACCCTAACCCTAACCCTAACCCTAACCCTAACCCTAACCCTAACCCTAACCCTAACCCTAACCCTAACCCTAACCCTAACCCTAACCCTAACCCTAACCCTAACCCTAACCCTAACCCTAACCCTAACCCTAACCCTAACCCTAACCCTAACCCTAACCCTAACCCTAACCCTAACCCTAACCCTAACCCTAACCCTAACCCTAACCCTAACCCTAACCCTAACCCTAACCCTAACCCTAACCCTAACCCTAACCCTAACCCTAACCCTAACCCTAACCCTAACCCTAACCCTAACCCTAACCCTAACCCTAACCCTAACCCTAACCCTAACCCTAACCCTAACCCTAACCCTAACCCTAACCCTAACCCTAACCCTAACCCTAACCCTAACCCTAACCCTAACCCTAACCCTAACCCTAACCCTAACCCTAACCCTAACCCTAACCCTAACCCTAACCCTAACCCTAACCCTAACCCTAACCCTAACCCTAACCCTAACCCTAACCCTAACCCTAACCCTAACCCTAACCCTAACCCTAACCCTAACCCTAACCCTAACCCTAACCCTAACCCTAACCCTAACCCTAACCCTAACCCTAACCCTAACCCTAACCCTAACCCTAACCCTAACCCTAACCCTAACCCTAACCCTAACCCTAACCCTAACCCTAACCCTAACCCTAACCCTAACCCTAACCCTAACCCTAACCCTAACCCTAACCCTAACCCTAACCCTAACCCTAACCCTAACCCTAACCCTAACCCTAACCCTAACCCTAACCCTAACCCTAACCCTAACCCTAACCCTAACCCTAACCCTAACCCTAACCCTAACCCTAACCCTAACCCTAACCCTAACCCTAACCCTAACCCTAACCCTAACCCTAACCCTAACCCTAACCCTAACCCTAACCCTAACCCTAACCCTAACCCTAACCCTAACCCTAACCCTAACCCTAACCCTAACCCTAACCCTAACCCTAACCCTAACCCTAACCCTAACCCTAACCCTAACCCTAACCCTAACCCTAACCCTAACCCTAACCCTAACCCTAACCCTAACCCTAACCCTAACCCTAACCCTAACCCTAACC
>NW_024871407.1:122500-125000 GCF_019054845.1 Dipodomys spectabilis | reverse complement strand
CTGACCCTCACCCTAACCCTAACCCTAACCCTAACCCTCACCGTAAACCTTACCCTTAACCTAACCCTCAACCTAAACCTAACCCTCACCCTAAACCTAACCCTCACACTAACCTTAACCCTAACCCTCACCCTCACCCTCTCAATACCCCTAACCCTAACCCTAATCTTAACACTGACCCTCACCCTCACCCTAACCCTAACCCTAACCCTTAACCTCACTCTCACCTTAACCCTCACATTCACCCTAAACCTCACCCTAACCCTACGCCTACCCCTCTCCCTAACCCTCACATTAACGCTAACCCTAACCCTAACCCCAACCCTAACCCTACCCCTAACTCTCAACCTCACACTAACCCTAAACCTAACCTTCACCCTCATCCTAACCCTAATCCTCACCCACACCCTAACCGTCTAACTCACCTGAAGCCTCTCCCTCACCCGAACCCTCATCCTCACCCTAAATCTCACCCTAAACATCACCCAAACCCTAACCCTCACCCTAACCCTAAACTTAACCCTCATCCTCACCCTAACCCTCACCCTAACCCTTATCCTCACCCTAACCCTAACCCTAACCCTAACCCTAACCCTAACCCTAACCCTAACCCTAACCCTAACCCTAACCCTAACCCTAACCCTCACCCTAACCCTAAACTTAACCCTCATCCTCACCCTAACCCTAACCCTAACCCTAACCCTAACCCTAACCCTAACCCTAACCCTAACCCTGACCCTGACCCTGACCCTGACCCTGACCCTGACCCTGACCCTGACCCTGACCCTGACCCTGACCCTGACCCTAACCCTGACCCTGACCCTGACCCTAACCCTAACCCTAACCCTGACCCTAACCCTAACCCTAACCCTAACCCTAACCCTAACCCTAACCGTAACCCTCACTCTGACCCTCACGCTAACACTCACCCTAACCCTAACCCTAAACCTTATCCTCACCTTAACCCTCACCCTAACCCTTACCCTCATCCTTTCCCTAACCCTAACCCTCACCCTCACCCTAACCCTAACCCAAACAATAACCCTAATGATTATCCTAACCCTAACCCTCACACTCACCCAAACCCAAACCTTAACCGTAACCCTCACCTTCACCCTCAACCTAAACCTCAACCTCACCCTCATCCTAACCCTCACCCTCACCCTAAACATCAACCTAACCGTAACCCTCTAAACCAAACCCTAACTCTAACCCTAACCTTCACCCTAACCCTAAACTTACCTCTCACCCTAACCCTCACCCTAACCCTAACCCTAAACTTTCCCTAACGCTAACCCTAACATTAACCCTCACCCTCATACTAAACATCACTCTAACGCTAACCCTCACCCTAACCCTAACCCTAAGCCTCATCCTAACCCTACCCCTCAACTTAACCTTCACCCTCCCCTAATCCTCACCCTAACTCTAACCCTAACCCTTACCTAAACAAAACCCTCACCCACACCCTCAACTTAACCCTCACCATAACCCTTACCTCACCCTAAACCTAACTCTAACCCTCAGCCTAAACCTAACCCTCACCCTAACCCTAAACCTACCCCTCACGCTAACCCTCATCCGAACCCTCACCCTAAACCTAACCCTCACCCTAAACCTAACCCTAACCCTCAACCTCACTGTAACACTCACCGTCACCCTAACACTCAACCTAACCCAAACCCTCACCCACACCCTAACCATCACACTCACCCGAACCCTAAACCTTACCCTAACCCTAAACCTCACCCTAAACATCACCCTAACCCTAACCTTCACCCTCACCCTCACCCTCACAATAAACATCAACTTAACCCTACATCTCAGCCTAACCCTAACCCTCTACCTGACCCTAAACCTCACCCTGACCCTCACCCTAACCCTAACCCTAACCCTAACCCTCACCGTAAACCTTACCCTTAACCTAACCCTCAACCTAAACCTAACCCTCACCCTAAACCTAACCCTCACACTAACCTTAACCCTAACCCTCACCCTCACCCTCTCAATACCCCTAACCCTAACCCTAATCTTAACACTGACCCTCACCCTCACCCTAACCCTAACCCTAACCCTTAACCTCACTCTCACCTTAACCCTCACATTCACCCTAAACCTCACCCTAACCCTACGCCTACCCCTCTCCCTAACCCTCACATTAACGCTAACCCTAACCCTAACCCCAACCCTAACCCTACCCCTAACTCTCAACCTCACACTAACCCTAAACCTAACCTTCACCCTCATCCTAACCCTAATCCTCACCCACACCCTAACCCTCAAACTCACCTGAAGCCTCTCCCTCACCCGAACCCTCATCCTCACCCTAAATCTCACCCTAAACATCACCCAAACCCTAACCCTCACCCTAACCCTAAACTTAACCCTCATCCTCACCCTAACCCTCACCCTAACCCTTATCCTCACCCTAACCCTAACCCTAACCCTAACCCTAACCCTAACCCTAACCCTAACCCTAACCCTAACCCTAACCCTAACC
>NW_024871407.1:117500-120000 GCF_019054845.1 Dipodomys spectabilis | reverse complement strand
CCTCACCCTCATACTAAACATCACTCTAACGCTAACCCTCACCCTAACCCTAACCCTAAGCCTCATCCTAACCCTACCCCTCAACTTAACCTTCACCCTCCCCTAATCCTCACCCTAACTCTAACCCTAACCCTTACCTAAACAAAACCCTCACCCACACCCTCAACTTAACCCTCACCATAACCCTTACCTCACCCTAAACCTAACTCTAACCCTCAGCCTAAACCTAACCCTCACCCTAACCCTAAACCTACCCCTCACGCTAACCCTCATCCGAACCCTCACCCTAAACCTAACCCTCACCCTAAACCTAACCCTAACCCTCAACCTCACCGTAACACTCACCGTCACCCTAACACTCAACCTAACCCAAACCCTCACCCACACCCTAACCATCACACTCACCCGAACCCTAAACCTTACCCTAACCCTAAACCTCACCCTAAACATCACCCTAACCCTAACCTTCACCCTCACCCTCACCCTCACAATAAACATCAACTTAACCCTACATCTCAGCCTAACCCTAACCCTCTACCTGACCCTAAACCTCACCCTGACCCTCACCCTAACCCTAACCCTAACCCTAACCCTCACCGTAAACCTTACCCTTAACCTAACCCTCAACCTAAACCTAACCCTCACCCTAAACCTAACCCTCACACTAACCTTAACCCTAACCCTCACCCTCACCCTCTCAATACCCCTAACCCTAACCCTAATCTTAACACTGACCCTCACCCTCACCCTAACCCTAACCCTAACCCTTAACCTCACTCTCACCTTAACCCTCACATTCACCCTAAACCTCACCCTAACCCTACGCCTACCCCTCTCCCTAACCCTCACATTAACGCTAACCCTAACCCTAACCCCAACCCTAACCCTACCCCTAACTCTCAACCTCACACTAACCCTAAACCTAACCTTCACCCTCATCCTAACCCTAATCCTCACCCACACCCTAACCGTCTAACTCACCTGAAGCCTCTCCCTCACCCGAACCCTCATCCTCACCCTAAATCTCACCCTAAACATCACCCAAACCCTAACCCTCACCCTAACCCTAAACTTAACCCTCATCCTCACCCTAACCCTCACCCTAACCCTTATCCTCACCCTAACCCTAACCCTAACCCTAACCCTAACCCTAACCCTAACCCTAACCCTAACCCTAACCCTAACCCTAACCCTAACCCTAACCCTAACCCTAACCCTAACCCTAACCCTAACCCTCACCCTCTCAATACCCCTAACCCTAACCCTAATCTTAACACTGACCCTCACCCTCACCCTAACCCTAACCCTAACCCTTAACCTCACTCTCACCTTAACCCTCACATTCACCCTAAACCTCACCCTAACCCTACGCCTACCCCTCTCCCTAACCCTCACATTAACGCTAACCCTAACCCTAACCCCAACCCTAACCCTACCCCTAACTCTCAACCTCACACTAACCCTAAACCTAACCTTCACCCTCATCCTAACCCTAATCCTCACCCACACCCTAACCCTCAAACTCACCTGAAGCCTCTCCCTCACCCGAACCCTCATCCTCACCCTAAATCTCACCCTAAACATCACCCAAACCCTAACCCTCACCCTAACCCTAAACTTAACCCTCATCCTCACCCTAACCCTCACCCTAACCCTTATCCTCACCCTAACCCTAACCCTAACCCTAACCCTAACCCTAACCCTAACCCTAACCCTAACCATAACCCTGACCCTAACCCTAACCCTAACCCTAACCCTAACCCTAACCCTAACCCTGACCCTAACCCTG
Organism: Dipodomys spectabilis; assembly: GCF_019054845.1. Lineage (NCBI taxonomy): Eukaryota > Metazoa > Chordata > Mammalia > Rodentia > Heteromyidae > Dipodomys > Dipodomys spectabilis. The sequence continues at coordinate 118,211 of NW_024871407.1, read as the reverse complement.
ACCCTGACCCTGACCCTGACCCTGACCCTGACCCTGACCCTGACCCTGACCCTGACCCTGACCCTGACCCTAACCCTAACCCTAACCCTAACCCTGACCCTAACCCTAACCCTAACCCTAACCCTAACCCTAACCCTGACCCTAAGCCTAACCCTAACCCTAACCCTAACCCTAACCGTAACCCTCACTCTGACCCTCACGCTAACACTCACCCTAACCCTAACCCTAAACCTTATCCTCACCTTAACCCTCACCCTAACCCTTACCCTCATCCTTTCCCTAACCCTAACCCTCACCCTCACCCTAACCCTAACCCAAACAATAACCCTAATGATCATCCTAACCCTAACCCTCACACTCACCCAAACCCAAACCTTAACCGTAACCCTCACCTTCACCCTCAACCTAAACCTCAACCTCACCCTCATCCTAACCCTCACCCTCACCCTAAACATCAACCTAACCGTAACCCTCTAAACCAAACCCTAACTCTAACCCTAACCTTCACCCTAACCCTAAACTTACCTCTCACCCTAACCCTCACCCTAACCCTAACCCTAAACTTTCCCTAACGCTAACCCTAACATTAACCCTCACCCTCATACTAAACATCACTCTAACGCTAACCCTCACCCTAACCCTAACCCTAAGCCTCATCCTAACCCTACCCCTCAACTTAACCTTCACCCTCCCCTAATCCTCACCCTAACT
>NW_024871407.1:105000-112500 GCF_019054845.1 Dipodomys spectabilis | reverse complement strand
CCTACCCCTCTCCCTAACCCTCACATTAACGCTAACCCTAACCCTAACCCCAACCCTAACCCTACCCCTAACTCTCAACCTCACACTAACCCTAAACCTAACCTTCACCCTCATCCTAACCCTAATCCTCACCCACACCCTAACCCTCAAACTCACCTGAAGCCTCTCCCTCACCCGAACCCTCATCCTCACCCTAAATCTCACCCTAAACATCACCCAAACCCTAACCCTCACCCTAACCCTAAACTTAACCCTCATCCTCACCCTAACCCTCACCCTAACCCTTATCCTCACCCTAACCCTAACCCTAACCCTAACCCTAACCCTAACCCTAACCCTAACCCTAACCCTAACCCTAACCCTAACCCTAACCCTAACCCTGACCCTAACCCTAACCCTAACCCTAACCCTAACCCTAACCCTGACCCTAACCCTGACCCTGACCCTGACCCTGACCCTGACCCTGACCCTGACCCTGACCCTGACCCTGACCCTGACCCTAACCCTAACCCTAACCCTAACCCTGACCCTAACCCTAACCCTAACCCTAACCCTAACCCTAACCCTAACCCTGACCCTAAGCCTAACCCTAACCCTAACCCTAACCCTAACCGTAACCCTCACTCTGACCCTCACGCTAACACTCACCCTAACCCTAACCCTAAACCTTATCCTCACCTTAACCCTCACCCTAACCCTTACCCTCATCCTTTCCCTAACCCTAACCCTCACCCTCACCCTAACCCTAACCCAAACAATAACCCTAATGATCATCCTAACCCTAACCCTCACACTCACCCAAACCCAAACCTTAACCGTAACCCTCACCTTCACCCTCAACCTAAACCTCAACCTCACCCTCATCCTAACCCTCACCCTCACCCTAAACATCAACCTAACCGTAACCCTCTAAACCAAACCCTAACTCTAACCCTAACCTTCACCCTAACCCTAAACTTACCTCTCACCCTAACCCTCACCCTAACCCTAACCCTAAACTTTCCCTAACGCTAACCCTAACATTAACCCTCACCCTCATACTAAACATCACTCTAACGCTAACCCTCACCCTAACCCTAACCCTAAGCCTCATCCTAACCCTACCCCTCAACTTAACCTTCACCCTCCCCTAATCCTCACCCTAACTCTAACCCTAACCCTTACCTAAACAAAACCCTCACCCACACCCTCAACTTAACCCTCACCATAACCCTTACCTCACCCTAAACCTAACTCTAACCCTCAGCCTAAACCTAACCCTCACCCTAACCCTAAACCTACCCCTCACGCTAACCCTCATCCGAACCCTCACCCTAAACCTAACCCTCACCCTAAACCTAACCCTAACCCTCAACCTCACCGTAACACTCACCGTCACCCTAACACTCAACCTAACCCAAACCCTCACCCACACCCTAACCATCACACTCACCCGAACCCTAAACCTTACCCTAACCCTAAACCTCACCCTAAACATCACCCTAACCCTAACCTTCACCCTCACCCTCACCCTCACAATAAACATCAACTTAACCCTACATCTCAGCCTAACCCTAACCCTCTACCTGACCCTAAACCTCACCCTGACCCTCACCCTAACCCTAACCCTAACCCTAACCCTCACCGTAAACCTTACCCTTAACCTAACCCTCAACCTAAACCTAACCCTCACCCTAAACCTAACCCTCACACTAACCTTAACCCTAACCCTCACCCTCACCCTCTCAATACCCCTAACCCTAACCCTAATCTTAACACTGACCCTCACCCTCACCCTAACCCTAACCCTAACCCTTAACCTCACTCTCACCTTAACCCTCACATTCACCCTAAACCTCACCCTAACCCTACGCCTACCCCTCTCCCTAACCCTCACATTAACGCTAACCCTAACCCTAACCCCAACCCTAACCCTACCCCTAACTCTCAACCTCACACTAACCCTAAACCTAACCTTCACCCTCATCCTAACCCTAATCCTCACCCACACCCTAACCGTCTAACTCACCTGAAGCCTCTCCCTCACCCGAACCCTCATCCTCACCCTAAATCTCACCCTAAACATCACCCAAACCCTAACCCTCACCCTAACCCTAAACTTAACCCTCATCCTCACCCTAACCCTCACCCTAACCCTTATCCTCACCCTAACCCTAACCCTAACCCTAACCCTAACCCTAACCCTAACCCTAACCCTAACCCTAACCCTAACCCTAACCCTAACCCTAACCCTGACCCTAACCCTAACCCTAACCCTAACCCTAACCCTAACCCTGACCCTGACCCTGACCCTGACCCTGACCCTGACCCTGACCCTGACCCTGACCCTGACCCTGACCCTAACCCTAACCCTAACCCTAACCCTGACCCTAACCCTAACCCTAACCCTAACCCTAACCCTAACCCTAACCCTGACCCTAAGCCTAACCCTAACCCTAACCCTAACCCTAACCGTAACCCTCACTCTGACCCTCACGCTAACACTCACCCTAACCCTAACCCTAAACCTTATCCTCACCTTAACCCTCACCCTAACCCTTACCCTCATCCTTTCCCTAACCCTAACCCTCACCCTCACCCTAACCCTAACCCAAACAATAACCCTAATGATCATCCTAACCCTAACCCTCACACTCACCCAAACCCAAACCTTAACCGTAACCCTCACCTTCACCCTCAACCTAAACCTCAACCTCACCCTCATCCTAACCCTCACCCTCACCCTAAACATCAACCTAACCGTAACCCTCTAAACCAAACCCTAACTCTAACCCTAACCTTCACCCTAACCCTAAACTTACCTCTCACCCTAACCCTCACCCTAACCCTAACCCTAAACTTTCCCTAACGCTAACCCTAACATTAACCCTCACCCTCATACTAAACATCACTCTAACGCTAACCCTCACCCTAACCCTAACCCTAAGCCTCATCCTAACCCTACCCCTCAACTTAACCTTCACCCTCCCCTAATCCTCACCCTAACTCTAACCCTAACCCTTACCTAAACAAAACCCTCACCCACACCCTCAACTTAACCCTCACCATAACCCTTACCTCACCCTAAACCTAACTCTAACCCTCAGCCTAAACCTAACCCTCACCCTAACCCTAAACCTACCCCTCACGCTAACCCTCATCCGAACCCTCACCCTAAACCTAACCCTCACCCTAAACCTAACCCTAACCCTCAACCTCACCGTAACACTCACCGTCACCCTAACACTCAACCTAACCCAAACCCTCACCCACACCCTAACCATCACACTCACCCGAACCCTAAACCTTACCCTAACCCTAAACCTCACCCTAAACATCACCCTAACCCTAACCTTCACCCTCACCCTCACCCTCACAATAAACATCAACTTAACCCTACATCTCAGCCTAACCCTAACCCTCTACCTGACCCTAAACCTCACCCTGACCCTCACCCTAACCCTAACCCTAACCCTAACCCTCACCGTAAACCTTACCCTTAACCTAACCCTCAACCTAAACCTAACCCTCACCCTAAACCTAACCCTCACACTAACCTTAACCCTAACCCTCACCCTCACCCTCTCAATACCCCTAACCCTAACCCTAATCTTAACACTGACCCTCACCCTCACCCTAACCCTAACCCTAACCCTTAACCTCACTCTCACCTTAACCCTCACATTCACCCTAAACCTCACCCTAACCCTACGCCTACCCCTCTCCCTAACCCTCACATTAACGCTAACCCTAACCCTAACCCCAACCCTAACCCTACCCCTAACTCTCAACCTCACACTAACCCTAAACCTAACCTTCACCCTCATCCTAACCCTAATCCTCACCCACACCCTAACCGTCTAACTCACCTGAAGCCTCTCCCTCACCCGAACCCTCATCCTCACCCTAAATCTCACCCTAAACATCACCCAAACCCTAACCCTCACCCTAACCCTAAACTTAACCCTCATCCTCACCCTAACCCTCACCCTAACCCTTATCCTCACCCTAACCCTAACCCTAACCCTAACCCTAACCCTAACCCTAACCCTAACCCTAACCCTAACCCTAACCCTAACCCTAACCCTAACCCTAATCCTAACCCTAACCCTAACCCTAACCCTCACCCTCTCAATACCCCTAACCCTAACCCTAATCTTAACACTGACCCTCACCCTCACCCTAACCCTAACCCTAACCCTTAACCTCACTCTCACCTTAACCCTCACATTCACCCTAAACCTCACCCTAACCCTACGCCTACCCCTCTCCCTAACCCTCACATTAACGCTAACCCTAACCCTAACCCCAACCCTAACCCTACCCCTAACTCTCAACCTCACACTAACCCTAAACCTAACCTTCACCCTCATCCTAACCCTAATCCTCACCCACACCCTAACCCTCAAACTCACCTGAAGCCTCTCCCTCACCCGAACCCTCATCCTCACCCTAAATCTCACCCTAAACATCACCCAAACCCTAACCCTCACCCTAACCCTAAACTTAACCCTCATCCTCACCCTAACCCTCACCCTAACCCTTATCCTCACCCTAACCCTAACCCTAACCCTAACCCTAACCCTAACCCTAACCCTAACCCTAACCATAACCCTGACCCTAACCCTAACCCTAACCCTAACCCTAACCCTAACCCTAACCCTGACCCTAACCCTGACCCTGACCCTGACCCTGACCCTGACCCTGACCCTGACCCTGACCCTGACCCTGACCCTGACCCTGACCCTAACCCTAACCCTAACCCTAACCCTGACCCTAACCCTAACCCTAACCCTAACCCTAACCCTAACCCTGACCCTAAGCCTAACCCTAACCCTAACCCTAACCCTAACCGTAACCCTCACTCTGACCCTCACGCTAACACTCACCCTAACCCTAACCCTAAACCTTATCCTCACCTTAACCCTCACCCTAACCCTTACCCTCATCCTTTCCCTAACCCTAACCCTCACCCTCACCCTAACCCTAACCCAAACAATAACCCTAATGATCATCCTAACCCTAACCCTCACACTCACCCAAACCCAAACCTTAACCGTAACCCTCACCTTCACCCTCAACCTAAACCTCAACCTCACCCTCATCCTAACCCTCACCCTCACCCTAAACATCAACCTAACCGTAACCCTCTAAACCAAACCCTAACTCTAACCCTAACCTTCACCCTAACCCTAAACTTACCTCTCACCCTAACCCTCACCCTAACCCTAACCCTAAACTTTCCCTAACGCTAACCCTAACATTAACCCTCACCCTCATACTAAACATCACTCTAACGCTAACCCTCACCCTAACCCTAACCCTAAGCCTCATCCTAACCCTACCCCTCAACTTAACCTTCACCCTCCCCTAATCCTCACCCTAACTCTAACCCTAACCCTTACCTAAACAAAACCCTCACCCACACCCTCAACTTAACCCTCACCATAACCCTTACCTCACCCTAAACCTAACTCTAACCCTCAGCCTAAACCTAACCCTCACCCTAACCCTAAACCTACCCCTCACGCTAACCCTCATCCGAACCCTCACCCTAAACCTAACCCTCACCCTAAACCTAACCCTAACCCTCAACCTCACCGTAACACTCACCGTCACCCTAACACTCAACCTAACCCAAACCCTCACCCACACCCTAACCATCACACTCACCCGAACCCTAAACCTTACCCTAACCCTAAACCTCACCCTAAACATCACCCTAACCCTAACCTTCACCCTCACCCTCACCCTCACAATAAACATCAACTTAACCCTACATCTCAGCCTAACCCTAACCCTCTACCTGACCCTAAACCTCACCCTGACCCTCACCCTAACCCTAACCCTAACCCTAACCCTCACCGTAAACCTTACCCTTAACCTAACCCTCAACCTAAACCTAACCCTCACCCTAAACCTAACCCTCACACTAACCTTAACCCTAACCCTCACCCTCACCCTCTCAATACCCCTAACCCTAACCCTAATCTTAACACTGACCCTCACCCTCACCCTAACCCTAACCCTAACCCTTAACCTCACTCTCACCTTAACCCTCACATTCACCCTAAACCTCACCCTAACCCTACGCCTACCCCTCTCCCTAACCCTCACATTAACGCTAACCCTAACCCTAACCCCAACCCTAACCCTACCCCTAACTCTCAACCTCACACTAACCCTAAACCTAACCTTCACCCTCATCCTAACCCTAATCCTCACCCACACCCTAACCGTCTAACTCACCTGAAGCCTCTCCCTCACCCGAACCCTCATCCTCACCCTAAATCTCACCCTAAACATCACCCAAACCCTAACCCTCACCCTAACCCTAAACTTAACCCTCATCCTCACCCTAACCCTCACCCTAACCCTTATCCTCACCCTAACCCTAACCCTAACCCTAACCCTAACCCTAACCCTAACCCTAACCCTAACCCTAACCCTGACCCTAACCCTAACCCTAACCCTAACCCTAACCCTAACCCTGACCCTGACCCTGACCCTGACCCTGACCCTGACCCTGACCCTGACCCTGACCCTGACCCTGACCCTGACCCTGACCCTAACCCTAACCCTAACCCTAACCCTGACCCTAACCCTAACCCTAACCCTAACCCTAACCCTAACCCTAACCCTGACCCTAAGCCTAACCCTAACCCTAACCCTAACCCTAACCGTAACCCTCACTCTGACCCTCACGCTAACACTCACCCTAACCCTAACCCTAAACCTTATCCTCACCTTAACCCTCACCCTAACCCTTACCCTCATCCTTTCCCTAACCCTAACCCTCACCCTCACCCTAACCCTAACCCAAACAATAACCCTAATGATCATCCTAACCCTAACCCTCACACTCACCCAAACCCAAACCTTAACCGTAACCCTCACCTTCACCCTCAACCTAAACCTCAACCTCACCCTCATCCTAACCCTCACCCTCACCCTAAACATCAACCTAACCGTAACCCTCTAAACCAAACCCTAACTCTAACCCTAACCTTCACCCTAACCCTAAACTTACCTCTCACCCTAACCCTCACCCTAACCCTAACCCTAAACTTTCCCTAACGCTAACCCTAACATTAACCCTCACCCTCATACTAAACATCACTCTAACGCTAACCCTCACCCTAACCCTAACCCTAAGCCTCATCCTAACCCTACCCCTCAACTTAACCTTCACCCTCCCCTAATCCTCACCCTAACTCTAACCCTAACCCTTACCTAAACAAAACCCTCACCCACACCCTCAACTTAACCCTCACCATAACCCTTACCTCACCCTAAACCTAACTCTAACCCTCAGCCTAAACCTAACCCTCACCCTAACCCTAAACCTACCCCTCACGCTAACCCTCATCCGAACCCTCACCCTAAACCTAACCCTCACCCTAAACCTAACCCTAACCCTCAACCTCACCGTAACACTCACCGTCACCCTAACACTCAACCTAACCCAAACCCTCACCCACACCCTAACCATCACACTCACCCGAACCCTAAACCTTACCC
>NW_024871407.1:97500-100000 GCF_019054845.1 Dipodomys spectabilis | reverse complement strand
CCCTAACCCTAACCCTAACCCTAACCCTAACCCTAACCCTAACCCTAACCCTAACCCTAACCCTAACCCTAACCCTAACCCTAACCCTAACCCTAACCCTAACCCTCACCCTCTCAATACCCCTAACCCTAACCCTAATCTTAACACTGACCCTCACCCTCACCCTAACCCTAACCCTAACCCTTAACCTCACTCTCACCTTAACCCTCACATTCACCCTAAACCTCACCCTAACCCTACGCCTACCCCTCTCCCTAACCCTCACATTAACGCTAACCCTAACCCTAACCCCAACCCTAACCCTACCCCTAACTCTCAACCTCACACTAACCCTAAACCTAACCTTCACCCTCATCCTAACCCTAATCCTCACCCACACCCTAACCCTCAAACTCACCTGAAGCCTCTCCCTCACCCGAACCCTCATCCTCACCCTAAATCTCACCCTAAACATCACCCAAACCCTAACCCTCACCCTAACCCTAAACTTAACCCTCATCCTCACCCTAACCCTCACCCTAACCCTTATCCTCACCCTAACCCTAACCCTAACCCTAACCCTAACCCTAACCCTAACCCTAACCCTAACCATAACCCTGACCCTAACCCTAACCCTAACCCTAACCCTAACCCTAACCCTAACCCTGACCCTAACCCTGACCCTGACCCTGACCCTGACCCTGACCCTGACCCTGACCCTGACCCTGACCCTGACCCTGACCCTGACCCTAACCCTAACCCTAACCCTAACCCTGACCCTAACCCTAACCCTAACCCTAACCCTAACCCTAACCCTGACCCTAAGCCTAACCCTAACCCTAACCCTAACCCTAACCGTAACCCTCACTCTGACCCTCACGCTAACACTCACCCTAACCCTAACCCTAAACCTTATCCTCACCTTAACCCTCACCCTAACCCTTACCCTCATCCTTTCCCTAACCCTAACCCTCACCCTCACCCTAACCCTAACCCAAACAATAACCCTAATGATCATCCTAACCCTAACCCTCACACTCACCCAAACCCAAACCTTAACCGTAACCCTCACCTTCACCCTCAACCTAAACCTCAACCTCACCCTCATCCTAACCCTCACCCTCACCCTAAACATCAACCTAACCGTAACCCTCTAAACCAAACCCTAACTCTAACCCTAACCTTCACCCTAACCCTAAACTTACCTCTCACCCTAACCCTCACCCTAACCCTAACCCTAAACTTTCCCTAACGCTAACCCTAACATTAACCCTCACCCTCATACTAAACATCACTCTAACGCTAACCCTCACCCTAACCCTAACCCTAAGCCTCATCCTAACCCTACCCCTCAACTTAACCTTCACCCTCCCCTAATCCTCACCCTAACTCTAACCCTAACCCTTACCTAAACAAAACCCTCACCCACACCCTCAACTTAACCCTCACCATAACCCTTACCTCACCCTAAACCTAACTCTAACCCTCAGCCTAAACCTAACCCTCACCCTAACCCTAAACCTACCCCTCACGCTAACCCTCATCCGAACCCTCACCCTAAACCTAACCCTCACCCTAAACCTAACCCTAACCCTCAACCTCACCGTAACACTCACCGTCACCCTAACACTCAACCTAACCCAAACCCTCACCCACACCCTAACCATCACACTCACCCGAACCCTAAACCTTACCCTAACCCTAAACCTCACCCTAAACATCACCCTAACCCTAACCTTCACCCTCACCCTCACCCTCACAATAAACATCAACTTAACCCTACATCTCAGCCTAACCCTAACCCTCTACCTGACCCTAAACCTCACCCTGACCCTCACCCTAACCCTAACCCTAACCCTAACCCTCACCGTAAACCTTACCCTTAACCTAACCCTCAACCTAAACCTAACCCTCACCCTAAACCTAACCCTCACACTAACCTTAACCCTAACCCTCACCCTCACCCTCTCAATACCCCTAACCCTAACCCTAATCTTAACACTGACCCTCACCCTCACCCTAACCCTAACCCTAACCCTTAACCTCACTCTCACCTTAACCCTCACATTCACCCTAAACCTCACCCTAACCCTACGCCTACCCCTCTCCCTAACCCTCACATTAACGCTAACCCTAACCCTAACCCCAACCCTAACCCTACCCCTAACTCTCAACCTCACACTAACCCTAAACCTAACCTTCACCCTCATCCTAACCCTAATCCTCACCCACACCCTAACCGTCTAACTCACCTGAAGCCTCTCCCTCACCCGAACCCTCATCCTCACCCTAAATCTCACCCTAAACATCACCCAAACCCTAACCCTCACCCTAACCCTAAACTTAACCCTCATCCTCACCCTAACCCTCACCCTAACCCTTATCCTCACCCTAACCCTAACCCTAACCCTAACCCTAACCCTAACCCTAACCCTAACCCTAACCCAAACCCTGACCCTAACCCTAACCCTAACCCTAACCCTAACCCTAACCCTGACCCTGACCCTGACCCTGACCCTGA
>NW_024871407.1:72500-92500 GCF_019054845.1 Dipodomys spectabilis | reverse complement strand
TCACCCTAACTCTAACCCTAACCCTTACCTAAACAAAACCCTCACCCACACCCTCAACTTAACCCTCACCATAACCCTTACCTCACCCTAAACCTAACTCTAACCCTCAGCCTAAACCTAACCCTCACCCTAACCCTAAACCTACCCCTCACGCTAACCCTCATCCGAACCCTCACCCTAAACCTAACCCTCACCCTAAACCTAACCCTAACCCTCAACCTCACCGTAACACTCACCGTCACCCTAACACTCAACCTAACCCAAACCCTCACCCACACCCTAACCATCACACTCACCCGAACCCTAAACCTTACCCTAACCCTAAACCTCACCCTAAACATCACCCTAACCCTAACCTTCACCCTCACCCTCACCCTCACAATAAACATCAACTTAACCCTACATCTCAGCCTAACCCTAACCCTCTACCTGACCCTAAACCTCACCCTGACCCTCACCCTAACCCTAACCCTAACCCTAACCCTCACCGTAAACCTTACCCTTAACCTAACCCTCAACCTAAACCTAACCCTCACCCTAAACCTAACCCTCACACTAACCTTAACCCTAACCCTCACCCTCACCCTCTCAATACCCCTAACCCTAACCCTAATCTTAACACTGACCCTCACCCTCACCCTAACCCTAACCCTAACCCTTAACCTCACTCTCACCTTAACCCTCACATTCACCCTAAACCTCACCCTAACCCTACGCCTACCCCTCTCCCTAACCCTCACATTAACGCTAACCCTAACCCTAACCCCAACCCTAACCCTACCCCTAACTCTCAACCTCACACTAACCCTAAACCTAACCTTCACCCTCATCCTAACCCTAATCCTCACCCACACCCTAACCCTCAAACTCACCTGAAGCCTCTCCCTCACCCGAACCCTCATCCTCACCCTAAATCTCACCCTAAACATCACCCAAACCCTAACCCTCACCCTAACCCTAAACTTAACCCTCATCCTCACCCTAACCCTCACCCTAACCCTTATCCTCACCCTAACCCTAACCCTAACCCTAACCCTAACCCTAACCCTAACCCTAACCCTAACCCTAACCCTAACCCTAACCCTAACCCTGACCCTGACCCTGACCCTGACCCTAACCCTGACCCTGACCCTGACCCTGACCCTGACCCTGACCCTGACCCTGACCCTGACCCTGACCCTGACCCTGACCCTGACCCTAACCCTAACCCTAACCCTGACCCTAACCCTAACCCTAACCCTAACCCTAACCCTAACCCTAACCCTAACCCTAACCGTAACCCTCACTCTGACCCTCACGCTAACACTCACCCTAACCCTAACCCTAAACCTTATCCTCACCTTAACCCTCACCCTAACCCTTACCCTCATCCTTTCCCTAACCCTAACCCTCACCCTCACCCTAACCCTAACCCAAACAATAACCCTAATGATCATCCTAACCCTAACCCTCACACTCACCCAAACCCCAACCTTAACCGTAACCCTCACCTTCACCCTCAACCTAAACCTCAACCTCACCCTCATCCTAACCCTCACCCTCACCCTAAACATCAACCTAACCGTAACCCTCTAAACCAAACCCTAACTCTAACCCTAACCTTCACCCTAACCCTAAACTTACCTCTCACCCTAACCCTCACCCTAACCCTAACCCTAAACTTTCCCTAACGCTAACCCTAACATTAACCCTCACCCTCATACTAAACATCACTCTAACGCTAACCCTCACCCTAACCCTAACCCTAAGCCTCATCCTAACCCTACCCCTCAACTTAACCTTCACCCTCCCCTAATCCTCACCCTAACTCTAACCCTAACCCTTACCTAAACAAAACCCTCACCCACACCCTCAACTTAACCCTCACCATAACCCTTACCTCACCCTAAACCTAACTCTAACCCTCAGCCTAAACCTAACCCTCACCCTAACCCTAAACCTACCCCTCACGCTAACCCTCATCCGAACCCTCACCCTAAACCTAACCCTCACCCTAAACCTAACCCTAACCCTCAACCTCACCGTAACACTCACCGTCACCCTAACACTCAACCTAACCCAAACCCTCACCCACACCCTAACCATCACACTCACCCGAACCCTAAACCTTACCCTAACCCTAAACCTCACCCTAAACATCACCCTAACCCTAACCTTCACCCTCACCCTCACCCTCACAATAAACATCAACTTAACCCTACATCTCAGCCTAACCCTAACCCTCTACCTGACCCTAAACCTCACCCTGACCCTCACCCTAACCCTAACCCTAACCCTAACCCTCACCGTAAACCTTACCCTTAACCTAACCCTCAACCTAAACCTAACCCTCACCCTAAACCTAACCCTCACACTAACCTTAACCCTAACCCTCACCCTCACCCTCTCAATACCCCTAACCCTAACCCTAATCTTAACACTGACCCTCACCCTCACCCTAACCCTAACCCTAACCCTTAACCTCACTCTCACCTTAACCCTCACATTCACCCTAAACCTCACCCTAACCCTACGCCTACCCCTCTCCCTAACCCTCACATTAACGCTAACCCTAACCCTAACCCCAACCCTAACCCTACCCCTAACTCTCAACCTCACACTAACCCTAAACCTAACCTTCACCCTCATCCTAACCCTAATCCTCACCCACACCCTAACCCTCAAACTCACCTGAAGCCTCTCCCTCACCCGAACCCTCATCCTCACCCTAAATCTCACCCTAAACATCACCCAAACCCTAACCCTCACCCTAACCCTAAACTTAACCCTCATCCTCACCCTAACCCTCACCCTAACCCTTATCCTCACCCTAACCCTAACCCTAACCCTAACCCTAACCCTAACCCTAACCCTAACCCTAACCCTAACCCTAACCCTAACCATAACCCTAACCCTGACCCTGACCCTAACCCTGACCCTAACCCTAACCCTAACCCTGACCCTGACCCTGACCCTGACCCTGACCCTGACCCTGACCCTGACCCTGACCCTGACCCTGACCCTGACCCTAACCCTAACCCTAACCCTAACCCTGACCCTAACCCTAACCCTAACCCTAACCCTAACCCTAACCCTAACCCTGACCCTAAGCCTAACCCTAACCCTAACCCTAACCCTAACCGTAACCCTCACTCTGACCCTCACGCTAACACTCACCCTAACCCTAACCCTAAACCTTATCCTCACCTTAACCCTCACCCTAACCCTTACCCTCATCCTTTCCCTAACCCTAACCCTCACCCTCACCCTAACCCTAACCCAAACAATAACCCTAATGATCATCCTAACCCTAACCCTCACACTCACCCAAACCCAAACCTTAACCGTAACCCTCACCTTCACCCTCAACCTAAACCTCAACCTCACCCTCATCCTAACCCTCACCCTCACCCTAAACATCAACCTAACCGTAACCCTCTAAACCAAACCCTAACTCTAACCCTAACCTTCACCCTAACCCTAAACTTACCTCTCACCCTAACCCTCACCCTAACCCTAACCCTAAACTTTCCCTAACGCTAACCCTAACATTAACCCTCACCCTCATACTAAACATCACTCTAACGCTAACCCTCACCCTAACCCTAACCCTAAGCCTCATCCTAACCCTACCCCTCAACTTAACCTTCACCCTCCCCTAATCCTCACCCTAACTCTAACCCTAACCCTTACCTAAACAAAACCCTCACCCACACCCTCAACTTAACCCTCACCATAACCCTTACCTCACCCTAAACCTAACTCTAACCCTCAGCCTAAACCTAACCCTCACCCTAACCCTAAACCTACCCCTCACGCTAACCCTCATCCGAACCCTCACCCTAAACCTAACCCTCACCCTAAACCTAACCCTAACCCTCAACCTCACTGTAACACTCACCGTCACCCTAACACTCAACCTAACCCAAACCCTCACCCACACCCTAACCATCACACTCACCCGAACCCTAAACCTTACCCTAACCCTAAACCTCACCCTAAACATCACCCTAACCCTAACCTTCACCCTCACCCTCACCCTCACAATAAACATCAACTTAACCCTACATCTCAGCCTAACCCTAACCCTCTACCTGACCCTAAACCTCACCCTGACCCTCACCCTAACCCTAACCCTAACCCTAACCCTCACCGTAAACCTTACCCTTAACCTAACCCTCAACCTAAACCTAACCCTCACCCTAAACCTAACCCTCACACTAACCTTAACCCTAACCCTCACCCTCACCCTCTCAATACCCCTAACCCTAACCCTAATCTTAACACTGACCCTCACCCTCACCCTAACCCTAACCCTAACCCTTAACCTCACTCTCACCTTAACCCTCACATTCACCCTAAACCTCACCCTAACCCTACGCCTACCCCTCTCCCTAACCCTCACATTAACGCTAACCCTAACCCTAACCCCAACCCTAACCCTACCCCTAACTCTCAACCTCACACTAACCCTAAACCTAACCTTCACCCTCATCCTAACCCTAATCCTCACCCACACCCTAACCCTCAAACTCACCTGAAGCCTCTCCCTCACCCGAACCCTCATCCTCACCCTAAATCTCACCCTAAACATCACCCAAACCCTAACCCTCACCCTAACCCTAAACTTAACCCTCATCCTCACCCTAACCCTCACCCTAACCCTTATCCTCACCCTAACCCTAACCCTAACCCTAACCCTAACCCTAACCCTAACCCTAACCCTAACCCTAACCCTAACCCTAACCATAACCCTGACCCTAACCCTAACCCTAACCCTAACCCTAACCCTAACCCTAACCCTGACCCTAACCCTGACCCTGACCCTGACCCTGACCCTGACCCTGACCCTGACCCTGACCCTGACCCTGACCCTGACCCTGACCCTAACCCTAACCCTAACCCTAACCCTGACCCTAACCCTAACCCTAACCCTAACCCTAACCCTAACCCTAACCCTGACCCTAAGCCTAACCCTAACCCTAACCCTAACCCTAACCGTAACCCTCACTCTGACCCTCACGCTAACACTCACCCTAACCCTAACCCTAAACCTTATCCTCACCTTAACCCTCACCCTAACCCTTACCCTCATCCTTTCCCTAACCCTAACCCTCACCCTCACCCTAACCCTAACCCAAACAATAACCCTAATGATCATCCTAACCCTAACCCTCACACTCACCCAAACCCAAACCTTAACCGTAACCCTCACCTTCACCCTCAACCTAAACCTCAACCTCACCCTCATCCTAACCCTCACCCTCACCCTAAACATCAACCTAACCGTAACCCTCTAAACCAAACCCTAACTCTAACCCTAACCTTCACCCTAACCCTAAACTTACCTCTCACCCTAACCCTCACCCTAACCCTAACCCTAAACTTTCCCTAACGCTAACCCTAACATTAACCCTCACCCTCATACTAAACATCACTCTAACGCTAACCCTCACCCTAACCCTAACCCTAAGCCTCATCCTAACCCTACCCCTCAACTTAACCTTCACCCTCCCCTAATCCTCACCCTAACTCTAACCCTAACCCTTACCTAAACAAAACCCTCACCCACACCCTCAACTTAACCCTCACCATAACCCTTACCTCACCCTAAACCTAACTCTAACCCTCAGCCTAAACCTAACCCTCACCCTAACCCTAAACCTACCCCTCACGCTAACCCTCATCCGAACCCTCACCCTAAACCTAACCCTCACCCTAAACCTAACCCTAACCCTCAACCTCACCGTAACACTCACCGTCACCCTAACACTCAACCTAACCCAAACCCTCACCCACACCCTAACCATCACACTCACCCGAACCCTAAACCTTACCCTAACCCTAAACCTCACCCTAAACATCACCCTAACCCTAACCTTCACCCTCACCCTCACCCTCACAATAAACATCAACTTAACCCTACATCTCAGCCTAACCCTAACCCTCTACCTGACCCTAAACCTCACCCTGACCCTCACCCTAACCCTAACCCTAACCCTAACCCTCACCGTAAACCTTACCCTTAACCTAACCCTCAACCTAAACCTAACCCTCACCCTAAACCTAACCCTCACACTAACCTTAACCCTAACCCTCACCCTCACCCTCTCAATACCCCTAACCCTAACCCTAATCTTAACACTGACCCTCACCCTCACCCTAACCCTAACCCTAACCCTTAACCTCACTCTCACCTTAACCCTCACATTCACCCTAAACCTCACCCTAACCCTACGCCTACCCCTCTCCCTAACCCTCACATTAACGCTAACCCTAACCCTAACCCCAACCCTAACCCTACCCCTAACTCTCAACCTCACACTAACCCTAAACCTAACCTTCACCCTCATCCTAACCCTAATCCTCACCCACACCCTAACCCTCAAACTCACCTGAAGCCTCTCCCTCACCCGAACCCTCATCCTCACCCTAAATCTCACCCTAAACATCACCCAAACCCTAACCCTCACCCTAACCCTAAACTTAACCCTCATCCTCACCCTAACCCTCACCCTAACCCTTATCCTCACCCTAACCCTAACCCTAACCCTAACCCTAACCCTAACCCTAACCCTAACCCTAACCCTAACCCTAACCCTAACCCTGACCCTGACCCTGACCCTGACCCTGACCCTAACCCTGACCCTGACCCTGACCCTGACCCTGACCCTGACCCTGACCCTGACCCTGACCCTGACCCTGACCCTGACCCTGACCCTGACCCTGACCCTGACCCTAACCCTAACCCTAACCCTGACCCTAACCCTAACCCTAACCCTAACCCTAACCCTAACCCTAACCCTAACCCTAACCGTAACCCTCACTCTGACCCTCACGCTAACACTCACCCTAACCCTAACCCTAAACCTTATCCTCACCTTAACCCTCACCCTAACCCTTACCCTCATCCTTTCCCTAACCCTAACCCTCACCCTCACCCTAACCCTAACCCAAACAATAACCCTAATGATTATCCTAACCCTAACCCTCACACTCACCCAAACCCAAACCTTAACCGTAACCCTCACCTTCACCCTCAACCTAAACCTCAACCTCACCCTCATCCTAACCCTCACCCTCACCCTAAACATCAACCTAACCGTAACCCTCTAAACCAAACCCTAACTCTAACCCTAACCTTCACCCTAACCCTAAACTTACCTCTCACCCTAACCCTCACCCTAACCCTAACCCTAAACTTTCCCTAACGCTAACCCTAACATTAACCCTCACCCTCATACTAAACATCACTCTAACGCTAACCCTCACCCTAACCCTAACCCTAAGCCTCATCCTAACCCTACCCCTCAACTTAACCTTCACCCTCCCCTAATCCTCACCCTAACTCTAACCCTAACCCTTACCTAAACAAAACCCTCACCCACACCCTCAACTTAACCCTCACCATAACCCTTACCTCACCCTAAACCTAACTCTAACCCTCAGCCTAAACCTAACCCTCACCCTAACCCTAAACCTACCCCTCACGCTAACCCTCATCCGAACCCTCACCCTAAACCTAACCCTCACCCTAAACCTAACCCTAACCCTCAACCTCACTGTAACACTCACCGTCACCCTAACACTCAACCTAACCCAAACCCTCACCCACACCCTAACCATCACACTCACCCGAACCCTAAACCTTACCCTAACCCTAAACCTCACCCTAAACATCACCCTAACCCTAACCTTCACCCTCACCCTCACCCTCACAATAAACATCAACTTAACCCTACATCTCAGCCTAACCCTAACCCTCTACCTGACCCTAAACCTCACCCTGACCCTCACCCTAACCCTAACCCTAACCCTAACCCTCACCGTAAACCTTACCCTTAACCTAACCCTCAACCTAAACCTAACCCTCACCCTAAACCTAACCCTCACACTAACCTTAACCCTAACCCTCACCCTCACCCTCTCAATACCCCTAACCCTAACCCTAATCTTAACACTGACCCTCACCCTCACCCTAACCCTAACCCTAACCCTTAACCTCACTCTCACCTTAACCCTCACATTCACCCTAAACCTCACCCTAACCCTACGCCTACCCCTCTCCCTAACCCTCACATTAACGCTAACCCTAACCCTAACCCCAACCCTAACCCTACCCCTAACTCTCAACCTCACACTAACCCTAAACCTAACCTTCACCCTCATCCTAACCCTAATCCTCACCCACACCCTAACCCTCAAACTCACCTGAAGCCTCTCCCTCACCCGAACCCTCATCCTCACCCTAAATCTCACCCTAAACATCACCCAAACCCTAACCCTCACCCTAACCCTAAACTTAACCCTCATCCTCACCGTAACCCTCACCCTAACCCTTATCCTCACCCTAACCCTAACCGTAACCCTAACCCTAACCCTAACCCTAACCCTAACCCTAACCCTAACCCTAACCCTAACCCTAACCCTGACCCTGACCCTGACCCTGACCCTAACCCTGACCCTGACCCTGACCCTGACCCTGACCCTGACCCTGACCCTGACCCTGACCCTGACCCTGACCCTGACCCTGACCCTGACCCTAACCCTAACCCTAACCCTGACCCTAACCCTAACCCTAACCCTAACCCTAACCCTAACCCTAACCCTAACCGTAACCCTCACTCTGACCCTCACGCTAACACTCACCCTAACCCTAACCCTAAACCTTATCCTCACCTTAACCCTCACCCTAACCCTTACCCTCATCCTTTCCCTAACCCTAACCCTCACCCTCACCCTAACCCTAACCCAAACAATAACCCTAATGATTATCCTAACCCTAACCCTCACACTCACCCAAACCCAAACCTTAACCGTAACCCTCACCTTCACCCTCAACCTAAACCTCAACCTCACCCTCATCCTAACCCTCACCCTCACCCTAAACATCAACCTAACCGTAACCCTCTAAACCAAACCCTAACTCTAACCCTAACCTTCACCCTAACCCTAAACTTACCTCTCACCCTAACCCTCACCCTAACCCTAACCCTAAACTTTCCCTAACGCTAACCCTAACATTAACCCTCACCCTCATACTAAACATCACTCTAACGCTAACCCTCACCCTAACCCTAACCCTAAGCCTCATCCTAACCCTACCCCTCAACTTAACCTTCACCCTCCCCTAATCCTCACCCTAACTCTAACCCTAACCCTTACCTAAACAAAACCCTCACCCACACCCTCAACTTAACCCTCACCATAACCCTTACCTCACCCTAAACCTAACTCTAACCCTCAGCCTAAACCTAACCCTCACCCTAACCCTAAACCTACCCCTCACGCTAACCCTCATCCGAACCCTCACCCTAAACCTAACCCTCACCCTAAACCTAACCCTAACCCTCAACCTCACTGTAACACTCACCGTCACCCTAACACTCAACCTAACCCAAACCCTCACCCACACCCTAACCATCACACTCACCCGAACCCTAAACCTTACCCTAACCCTAAACCTCACCCTAAACATCACCCTAACCCTAACCTTCACCCTCACCCTCACCCTCACAATAAACATCAACTTAACCCTACATCTCAGCCTAACCCTAACCCTCTACCTGACCCTAAACCTCACCCTGACCCTCACCCTAACCCTAACCCTAACCCTAACCCTCACCGTAAACCTTACCCTTAACCTAACCCTCAACCTAAACCTAACCCTCACCCTAAACCTAACCCTCACACTAACCTTAACCCTAACCCTCACCCTCACCCTCTCAATACCCCTAACCCTAACCCTAATCTTAACACTGACCCTCACCCTCACCCTAACCCTAACCCTAACCCTTAACCTCACTCTCACCTTAACCCTCACATTCACCCTAAACCTCACCCTAACCCTACGCCTACCCCTCTCCCTAACCCTCACATTAACGCTAACCCTAACCCTAACCCCAACCCTAACCCTACCCCTAACTCTCAACCTCACACTAACCCTAAACCTAACCTTCACCCTCATCCTAACCCTAATCCTCACCCACACCCTAACCCTCAAACTCACCTGAAGCCTCTCCCTCACCCGAACCCTCATCCTCACCCTAAATCTCACCCTAAACATCACCCAAACCCTAACCCTCACCCTAACCCTAAACTTAACCCTCATCCTCACCCTAACCCTCACCCTAACCCTTATCCTCACCCTAACCCTAACCCTAACCCTAACCCTAACCCTAACCCTAACCCTAACCCTAACCCTAACCCTAACCCTAACCCTAACCCTCACCCTAACCCTAAACTTAACCCTCATCCTCACCCTAACCCTAACCCTAACCCTAACCCTAACCCTAACCCTAACCCTAACCCTAACCCTAACCCTAACCCTGACCCTAAGCCTAACCCTAACCCTAACCCTAACCCTAACCGTAACCCTCACTCTGACCCTCACGCTAACACTCACCCTAACCCTAACCCTAAACCTTATCCTCACCTTAACCCTCACCCTAACCCTTACCCTCATCCTTTCCCTAACCCTAACCCTCACCCTCACCCTAACCCTAACCCAAACAATAACCCTAATGATCATCCTAACCCTAACCCTCACACTCACCCAAACCCAAACCTTAACCGTAACCCTCACCTTCACCCTCAACCTAAACCTCAACCTCACCCTCATCCTAACCCTCACCCTCACCCTAAACATCAACCTAACCGTAACCCTCTAAACCAAACCCTAACTCTAACCCTAACCTTCACCCTAACCCTAAACTTACCTCTCACCCTAACCCTCACCCTAACCCTAACCCTAAACTTTCCCTAACGCTAACCCTAACATTAACCCTCACCCTCATACTAAACATCACTCTAACGCTAACCCTCACCCTAACCCTAACCCTAAGCCTCATCCTAACCCTACCCCTCAACTTAACCTTCACCCTCCCCTAATCCTCACCCTAACTCTAACCCTAACCCTTACCTAAACAAAACCCTCACCCACACCCTCAACTTAACCCTCACCATAACCCTTACCTCACCCTAAACCTAACTCTAACCCTCAGCCTAAACCTAACCCTCACCCTAACCCTAAACCTACCCCTCACGCTAACCCTCATCCGAACCCTCACCCTAAACCTAACCCTCACCCTAAACCTAACCCTAACCCTCAACCTCACCGTAACACTCACCGTCACCCTAACACTCAACCTAACCCAAACCCTCACCCACACCCTAACCATCACACTCACCCGAACCCTAAACCTTACCCTAACCCTAAACCTCACCCTAAACATCACCCTAACCCTAACCTTCACCCTCACCCTCACCCTCACAATAAACATCAACTTAACCCTACATCTCAGCCTAACCCTAACCCTCTACCTGACCCTAAACCTCACCCTGACCCTCACCCTAACCCTAACCCTAACCCTAACCCTCACCGTAAACCTTACCCTTAACCTAACCCTCAACCTAAACCTAACCCTCACCCTAAACCTAACCCTCACACTAACCTTAACCCTAACCCTCACCCTCACCCTCTCAATACCCCTAACCCTAACCCTAATCTTAACACTGACCCTCACCCTCACCCTAACCCTAACCCTAACCCTTAACCTCACTCTCACCTTAACCCTCACATTCACCCTAAACCTCACCCTAACCCTACGCCTACCCCTCTCCCTAACCCTCACATTAACGCTAACCCTAACCCTAACCCCAACCCTAACCCTACCCCTAACTCTCAACCTCACACTAACCCTAAACCTAACCTTCACCCTCATCCTAACCCTAATCCTCACCCACACCCTAACCCTCAAACTCACCTGAAGCCTCTCCCTCACCCGAACCCTCATCCTCACCCTAAATCTCACCCTAAACATCACCCAAACCCTAACCCTCACCCTAACCCTAAACTTAACCCTCATCCTCACCCTAACCCTCACCCTAACCCTTATCCTCACCCTAACCCTAACCCTAACCCTAACCCTAACCCTAACCCTAACCCTAACCCTAACCCTAACCCTAACCCTAACCCTAACCCTGACCCTGACCCTGACCCTGACCCTGACCCTGACCCTGACCCTGACCCTGACCCTGACCCTGACCCTGACCCTGACCCTGACCCTGACCCTGACCCTGACCCTGACCCTAACCCTAACCCTAACCCTGACCCTAACCCTAACCCTAACCCTAACCCTAACCCTAACCCTAACCCTAACCCTAACCGTAACCCTCACTCTGACCCTCACGCTAACACTCACCCTAACCCTAACCCTAAACCTTATCCTCACCTTAACCCTCACCCTAACCCTTACCCTCATCCTTTCCCTAACCCTAACCCTCACCCTCACCCTAACCCTAACCCAAACAATAACCCTAATGATTATCCTAACCCTAACCCTCACACTCACCCAAACCCAAACCTTAACCGTAACCCTCACCTTCACCCTCAACCTAAACCTCAACCTCACCCTCATCCTAACCCTCACCCTCACCCTAAACATCAACCTAACCGTAACCCTCTAAACCAAACCCTAACTCTAACCCTAACCTTCACCCTAACCCTAAACTTACCTCTCACCCTAACCCTCACCCTAACCCTAACCCTAAACTTTCCCTAACGCTAACCCTAACATTAACCCTCACCCTCATACTAAACATCACTCTAACGCTAACCCTCACCCTAACCCTAACCCTAAGCCTCATCCTAACCCTACCCCTCAACTTAACCTTCACCCTCCCCTAATCCTCACCCTAACTCTAACCCTAACCCTTACCTAAACAAAACCCTCACCCACACCCTCAACTTAACCCTCACCATAACCCTTACCTCACCCTAAACCTAACTCTAACCCTCAGCCTAAACCTAACCCTCACCCTAACCCTAAACCTACCCCTCACGCTAACCCTCATCCGAACCCTCACCCTAAACCTAACCCTCACCCTAAACCTAACCCTAACCCTCAACCTCACTGTAACACTCACCGTCACCCTAACACTCAACCTAACCCAAACCCTCACCCACACCCTAACCATCACACTCACCCGAACCCTAAACCTTACCCTAACCCTAAACCTCACCCTAAACATCACCCTAACCCTAACCTTCACCCTCACCCTCACCCTCACAATAAACATCAACTTAACCCTACATCTCAGCCTAACCCTAACCCTCTACCTGACCCTAAACCTCACCCTGACCCTCACCCTAACCCTAACCCTAACCCTAACCCTCACCGTAAACCTTACCCTTAACCTAACCCTCAACCTAAACCTAACCCTCACCCTAAACCTAACCCTCACACTAACCTTAACCCTAACCCTCACCCTCACCCTCTCAATACCCCTAACCCTAACCCTAATCTTAACACTGACCCTCACCCTCACCCTAACCCTAACCCTAACCCTTAACCTCACTCTCACCTTAACCCTCACATTCACCCTAAACCTCACCCTAACCCTACGCCTACCCCTCTCCCTAACCCTCACATTAACGCTAACCCTAACCCTAACCCCAACCCTAACCCTACCCCTAACTCTCAACCTCACACTAACCCTAAACCTAACCTTCACCCTCATCCTAACCCTAATCCTCACCCACACCCTAACCCTCAAACTCACCTGAAGCCTCTCCCTCACCCGAACCCTCATCCTCACCCTAAATCTCACCCTAAACATCACCCAAACCCTAACCCTCACCCTAACCCTAAACTTAACCCTCATCCTCACCCTAACCCTCACCCTAACCCTTATCCTCACCCTAACCCTAACCCTAACCCTAACCCTAACCCTAACCCTAACCTTAACCCTAACCCTAACCCTAACCCTAACCCTAACCCTAACCCTGACCCTGACCCTGACCCTGACCCTAACCCTGACCCTGACCCTGACCCTGACCCTGACCCTGACCCTGACCCTGACCCTGACCCTGACCCTGACCCTGACCCTAACCCTAACCCTAACCCTGACCCTAACCCTAACCCTAACCCTAACCCTAACCCTAACCCTAACCCTAACCCTAACCGTAACCCTCACTCTGACCCTCACGCTAACACTCACCCTAACCCTAATCCTAAACCTTATCCTCACCTTAACCCTCACCCTAACCCTTACCCTCATCCTTTCCCTAACCCTAACCCTCACCCTCACCCTAACCCTAACCCAAACAATAACCCTAATGATTATCCTAACCCTAACCCTCACACTCACCCAAACCCAAACCTTAACCGTAACCCTCACCTTCACCCTCAACCTAAACCTCAACCTCACCCTCATCCTAACCCTCACCCTCACCCTAAACATCAACCTAACCGTAACCCTCTAAACCAAACCCTAACTCTAACCCTAACCTTCACCCTAACCCTAAACTTACCTCTCACCCTAACCCTCACCCTAACCCTAACCCTAAACTTTCCCTAACGCTAACCCTAACATTAACCCTCACCCTCATACTAAACATCACTCTAACGCTAACCCTCACCCTAACCCTAACCCTAAGCCTCATCCTAACCCTACCCCTCAACTTAACCTTCACCCTCCCCTAATCCTCACCCTAACTCTAACCCTAACCCTTACCTAAACAAAACCCTCACCCACACCCTCAACTTAACCCTCACCATAACCCTTACCTCACCCTAAACCTAACTCTAACCCTCAGCCTAAACCTAACCCTCACCCTAACCCTAAACCTACCCCTCACGCTAACCCTCATCCGAACCCTCACCCTAAACCTAACCCTCACCCTAAACCTAACCCTAACCCTCAACCTCACTGTAACACTCACCGTCACCCTAACACTCAACCTAACCCAAACCCTCACCCACACCCTAACCATCACACTCACCCGAACCCTAAACCTTACCCTAACCCTAAACCTCACCCTAAACATCACCCTAACCCTAACCTTCACCCTCACCCTCACCCTCACAATAAACATCAACTTAACCCTACATCTCAGCCTAACCCTAACCCTCTACCTGACCCTAAACCTCACCCTGACCCTCACCCTAACCCTAACCCTAACCCTAACCCTCACCGTAAACCTTACCCTTAACCTAACCCTCAACCTAAACCTAACCCTCACCCTAAACCTAACCCTCACACTAACCTTAACCCTAACCCTCACCCTCACCCTCTCAATACCCCTAACCCTAACCCTAATCTTAACACTGACCCTCACCCTCACCCTAACCCTAACCCTAACCCTTAACCTCACTCTCACCTTAACCCTCACATTCACCCTAAACCTCACCCTAACCCTACGCCTACCCCTCTCCCTAACCCTCACATTAACGCTAACCCTAACCCTAACCCCAACCCTAACCCTACCCCTAACTCTCAACCTCACACTAACCCTAAACCTAACCTTCACCCTCATCCTAACCCTAATCCTCACCCACACCCTAACCCTCAAACTCACCTGAAGCCTCTCCCTCACCCGAACCCTCATCCTCACCCTAAATCTCACCCTAAACATCACCCAAACCCTAACCCTCACCCTAACCCTAAACTTAACCCTCATCCTCACCCTAACCCTCACCCTAACCCTTATCCTCACCCTAACCCTAACCCTAACCCTAACCCTAACCCTAACCCTAACCCTAACCCTAACCCTAACCCTAACCCTAACCCTAACCCTAACCCTGACCCTGACCCTGACCCTGACCCTAACCCTGACCCTGACCCTGACCCTGACCCTGACCCTGACCCTGACCCTGACCCTGACCCTGACCCTGACCCTGACCCTGACCCTAACCCTAACCCTAACCCTGACCCTAACCCTAACCCTAACCCTAACCCTAACCCTAACCCTAACCCTAACCCTAACCGTAACCCTCACTCTGACCCTCACGCTAACACTCACCCTAACCCTAACCCTAAACCTTATCCTCACCTTAACCCTCACCCTAACCCTTACCCTCATCCTTTCCCTAACCCTAACCCTCACCCTCACCCTAACCCTAACCCAAACAATAACCCTAATGATTATCCTAACCCTAACCCTCACACTCACCCAAACCCAAACCTTAACCGTAACCCTCACCTTCACCCTCAACCTAAACCTCAACCTCACCCTCATCCTAACCCTCACCCTCACCCTAAACATCAACCTAACCGTAACCCTCTAAACCAAACCCTAACTCTAACCCTAACCTTCACCCTAACCCTAAACTTACCTCTCACCCTAACCCTCACCCTAACCCTAACCCTAAACTTTCCCTAACGCTAACCCTAACATTAACCCTCACCCTCATACTAAACATCACTCTAACGCTAACCCTCACCCTAACCCTAACCCTAAGCCTCATCCTAACCCTACCCCTCAACTTAACCTTCACCCTCCCCTAATCCTCACCCTAACTCTAACCCTAACCCTTACCTAAACAAAACCCTCACCCACACCCTCAACTTAACCCTCACCATAACCCTTACCTCACCCTAAACCTAACTCTAACCCTCAGCCTAAACCTAACCCTCACCCTAACCCTAAACCTACCCCTCACGCTAACCCTCATCCGAACCCTCACCCTAAACCTAACCCTCACCCTAAACCTAACCCTAACCCTCAACCTCACTGTAACACTCACCGTCACCCTAACACTCAACCTAACCCAAACCCTCACCCACACCCTAACCATCACACCCACCCGAACCCTAAACCTTACCCTAACCCTAAACCTCACCCTAAACATCACCCTAACCCTAACCTTCACCCTCACCCTCACCCTCACAATAAACATCAACTTAACCCTACATCTCAGCCTAACCCTAACCCTCTACCTGACCCTAAACCTCACCCTGACCCTCACCCTAACCCTAACCCTAACCCTAACCCTCACCGTAAACCTTACCCTTAACCTAACCCTCAACCTAAACCTAACCCTCACCCTAAACCTAACCCTCACACTAACCTTAACCCTAACCCTCACCCTCACCCTCTCAATACCCCTAACCCTAACCCTAATCTTAACACTGACCCTCACCCTCACCCTAACCCTAACCCTAACCCTTAACCTCACTCTCACCTTAACCCTCACATTCACCCTAAACCTCACCCTAACCCTACGCCTACCCCTCTCCCTAACCCTCACATTAACGCTAACCCTAACCCTAACCCCAACCCTAACCCTACCCCTAACTCTCAACCTCACACTAACCCTAAACCTAACCTTCACCCTCATCCTAACCCTAATCCTCACCCACACCCTAACCCTCAAACTCACCTGAAGCCTCTCCCTCACCCGAACCCTCATCCTCACCCTAAATCTCACCCTAAACATCACCCAAACCCTAACCCTCACCCTAACCCTAAACTTAACCCTCATCCTCACCCTAACCCTCACCCTAACCCTTATCCTCACCCTAACCCTAACCCTAACCCTAACCCTAACCCTAACCCTAACCTTAACCCTAACCCTAACCCTAACCCTAACCCTAACCCTAACCCTGACCCTGACCCTGACCCTGACCCTAACCCTGACCCTGACCCTGACCCTGACCCTGACCCTGACCCTGACCCTGACCCTGACCCTGACCCTGACCCTGACCCTAACCCTAACCCTAACCCTGACCCTAACCCTAACCCTAACCCTAACCCTAACCCTAACCCTAACCCTAACCCTAACCGTAACCCTCACTCTGACCCTCACGCTAACACTCACCCTAACCCTAACCCTAAACCTTATCCTCACCTTAACCCTCACCCTAACCCTTACCCTCATCCTTTCCCTAACCCTAACCCTCACCCTCACCCTAACCCTAACCCAAACAATAACCCTAATGATTATCCTAACCCTAACCCTCACACTCACCCAAACCCAAACCTTAACCGTAACCCTCACCTTCACCCTCAACCTAAACCTCAACCTCACCCTCATCCTAACCCTCACCCTCACCCTAAACATCAACCTAACCGTAACCCTCTAAACCAAACCCTAACTCTAACCCTAACCTTCACCCTAACCCTAAACTTACCTCTCACCCTAACCCTCACCCTAACCCTAACCCTAAACTTTCCCTAACGCTAACCCTAACATTAACCCTCACCCTCATACTAAACATCACTCTAACGCTAACCCTCACCCTAACCCTAACCCTAAGCCTCATCCTAACCCTACCCCTCAACTTAACCTTCACCCTCCCCTAATCCTCACCCTAACTCTAACCCTAACCCTTACCTAAACAAAACCCTCACCCACACCCTCAACTTAACCCTCACCATAACCCTTACCTCACCCTAAACCTAACTCTAACCCTCAGCCTAAACCTAACCCTCACCCTAACCCTAAACCTACCCCTCACGCTAACCCTCATCCGAACCCTCACCCTAAACCTAACCCTCACCCTAAACCTAACCCTAACCCTCAACCTCACTGTAACACTCACCGTCACCCTAACACTCAACCTAACCCAAACCCTCACCCACACCCTAACCATCACACTCACCCGAACCCTAAACCTTACCCTAACCCTAAACCTCACCCTAAACATCACCCTAACCCTAACCTTCACCCTCACCCTCACCCTCACAATAAACATCAACTTAACCCTACATCTCAGCCTAACCCTAACCCTCTACCTGACCCTAAACCTCACCCTGACCCTCACCCTAACCCTAACCCTAACCCTAACCCTCACCGTAAACCTTACCCTTAACCTAACCCTCAACCTAAACCTAACCCTCACCCTAAACCTAACCCTCACACTAACCTTAACCCTAACCCTCACCCTCACCCTCTCAATACCCCTAACCCTAACCCTAATCTTAACACTGACCCTCACCCTCACCCTAACCCTAACCCTAACCCTTAACCTCACTCTCACCTTAACCCTCACATTCACCCTAAACCTCACCCTAACCCTACGCCTACCCCTCTCCCTAACCCTCACATTAACGCTAACCCTAACCCTAACCCCAACCCTAACCCTACCCCTAACTCTCAACCTCACACTAACCCTAAACCTAACCTTCACCCTCATCCTAACCCTAATCCTCACCCACACCCTAACCGTCTAACTCACCTGAAGCCTCTCCCTCACCCGAACCCTCATGCTCACCCTAAATCTCACCCTAAACATCACCCAAACCCTAACCCTCACCCTAACCCTAAACTTAACCCTCATCCTCACCGTAACCCTCACCCTAACCCTTATCCTCACCCTAACCCTAACCCTAACCCTAACCCTAACCCTAACCCTAACCCTAACCCTAACCCTAACCCTAACCCTAACCCTAACCCTCACCCTAACCCTAAACTTAACCCTCATCCTCACCCTAACCCTAACCCTAACCCTAACCCTAACCCTAACCCTAACCCTAACCCTAACCCTAACCCTAACCCTGACCCTAAGCCTAACCCTAACCCTAACCCTAACCCTAACCGTAACCCTCACTCTGACCCTCACGCTAACACTCACCCTAACCCTAACCCTAAACCTTATCCTCACCTTAACCCTCACCCTAACCCTTACCCTCATCCTTTCCCTAACCCTAACCCTCACCCTCACCCTAACCCTAACCCAAACAATAACCCTAATGATCATCCTAACCCTAACCCTCACACTCACCCAAACCCAAACCTTAACCGTAACCCTCACCTTCACCCTCAACCTAAACCTCAACCTCACCCTCATCCTAACCCTCACCCTCACCCTAAACATCAACCTAACCGTAACCCTCTAAACCAAACCCTAACTCTAACCCTAACCTTCACCCTAACCCTAAACTTACCTCTCACCCTAACCCTCACCCTAACCCTAACCCTAAACTTTCCCTAACGCTAACCCTAACATTAACCCTCACCCTCATACTAAACATCACTCTAACGCTAACCCTCACCCTAACCCTAACCCTAAGCCTCATCCTAACCCTACCCCTCAACTTAACCTTCACCCTCCCCTAATCCTCACCCTAACTCTAACCCTAACCCTTACCTAAACAAAACCCTCACCCACACCCTCAACTTAACCCTCACCATAACCCTTACCTCACCCTAAACCTAACTCTAACCCTCAGCCTAAACCTAACCCTCACCCTAACCCTAAACCTACCCCTCACGCTAACCCTCATCCGAACCCTC
>NW_024871407.1:60000-65000 GCF_019054845.1 Dipodomys spectabilis | reverse complement strand
CCTAACCCTAACCTTCACCCTCACCCTCACCCTCACAATAAACATCAACTTAACCCTACATCTCAGCCTAACCCTAACCCTCTACCTGACCCTAAACCTCACCCTGACCCTCACCCTAACCCTAACCCTAACCCTAACCCTCACCGTAAACCTTACCCTTAACCTAACCCTCAACCTAAACCTAACCCTCACCCTAAACCTAACCCTCACACTAACCTTAACCCTAACCCTCACCCTCACCCTCTCAATACCCCTAACCCTAACCCTAATCTTAACACTGACCCTCACCCTCACCCTAACCCTAACCCTAACCCTTAACCTCACTCTCACCTTAACCCTCACATTCACCCTAAACCTCACCCTAACCCTACGCCTACCCCTCTCCCTAACCCTCACATTAACGCTAACCCTAACCCTAACCCCAACCCTAACCCTACCCCTAACTCTCAACCTCACACTAACCCTAAACCTAACCTTCACCCTCATCCTAACCCTAATCCTCACCCACACCCTAACCCTCAAACTCACCTGAAGCCTCTCCCTCACCCGAACCCTCATCCTCACCCTAAATCTCACCCTAAACATCACCCAAACCCTAACCCTCACCCTAACCCTAAACTTAACCCTCATCCTCACCCTAACCCTCACCGTAACCCTTATCCTCACCCTAACCCTAACCCTAACCCTAACCCTAACCCTAACCCTAACCCTAACCCTAACCCTAACCCTAACCCTAACCCTAACCCTGACCCTGACCCTGACCCTGACCCTGACCCTAACCCTGACCCTGACCCTGACCCTGACCCTGACCCTGACCCTGACCCTGACCCTGACCCTGACCCTGACCCTGACCCTGACCCTAACCCTAACCCTAACCCTGACCCTAACCCTAACCCTAACCCTAACCCTAACCCTAACCCTAACCCTAACCCTAACCGTAACCCTCACTCTGACCCTCACGCTAACACTCACCCTAACCCTAACCCTAAACCTTATCCTCACCTTAACCCTCACCCTAACCCTTACCCTCATCCTTTCCCTAACCCTAACCCTCACCCTCACCCTAACCCTAACCCAAACAATAACCCTAATGATTATCCTAACCCTAACCCTCACACTCACCCAAACCCAAACCTTAACCGTAACCCTCACCTTCACCCTCAACCTAAACCTCAACCTCACCCTCATCCTAACCCTCACCCTCACCCTAAACATCAACCTAACCGTAACCCTCTAAACCAAACCCTAACTCTAACCCTAACCTTCACCCTAACCCTAAACTTACCTCTCACCCTAACCCTCACCCTAACCCTAACCCTAAACTTTCCCTAACGCTAACCCTAACATTAACCCTCACCCTCATACTAAACATCACTCTAACGCTAACCCTCACCCTAACCCTAACCCTAAGCCTCATCCTAACCCTACCCCTCAACTTAACCTTCACCCTCCCCTAATCCTCACCCTAACTCTAACCCTAACCCTTACCTAAACAAAACCCTCACCCACACCCTCAACTTAACCCTCACCATAACCCTTACCTCACCCTAAACCTAACTCTAACCCTCAGCCTAAACCTAACCCTCACCCTAACCCTAAACCTACCCCTCACGCTAACCCTCATCCGAACCCTCACCCTAAACCTAACCCTCACCCTAAACCTAACCCTAACCCTCAACCTCACTGTAACACTCACCGTCACCCTAACACTCAACCTAACCCAAACCCTCACCCACACCCTAACCATCACACTCACCCGAACCCTAAACCTTACCCTAACCCTAAACCTCACCCTAAACATCACCCTAACCCTAACCTTCACCCTCACCCTCACCCTCACAATAAACATCAACTTAACCCTACATCTCAGCCTAACCCTAACCCTCTACCTGACCCTAAACCTCACCCTGACCCTCACCCTAACCCTAACCCTAACCCTAACCCTCACCGTAAACCTTACCCTTAACCTAACCCTCAACCTAAACCTAACCCTCACCCTAAACCTAACCCTCACACTAACCTTAACCCTAACCCTCACCCTCACCCTCTCAATACCCCTAACCCTAACCCTAATCTTAACACTGACCCTCACCCTCACCCTAACCCTAACCCTAACCCTTAACCTCACTCTCACCTTAACCCTCACATTCACCCTAAACCTCACCCTAACCCTACGCCTACCCCTCTCCCTAACCCTCACATTAACGCTAACCCTAACCCTAACCCCAACCCTAACCCTACCCCTAACTCTCAACCTCACACTAACCCTAAACCTAACCTTCACCCTCATCCTAACCCTAATCCTCACCCACACCCTAACCGTCTAACTCACCTGAAGCCTCTCCCTCACCCGAACCCTCATCCTCACCCTAAATCTCACCCTAAACATCACCCAAACCCTAACCCTCACCCTAACCCTAAACTTAACCCTCATCCTCACCCTAACCCTCACCCTAACCCTTATCCTCACCCTAACCCTAACCCTAACCCTAACCCTAACCCTAACCCTAACCCTAACCCTAACCCTAACCCTAACCCTAACCCTCACCCTAACCCTAAACTTAACCCTCATCCTCACCCTAACCCTAACCCTAACCCTAACCCTAACCCTAACCCTAACCCTAACCCTAACCCTAACCCTAACCCTAACCCTAACCCTAACCCTGACCCTGACCCTGACCCTGACCCTAACCCTGACCCTGACCCTGACCCTGACCCTGACCCTGACCCTGACCCTGACCCTGACCCTGACCCTGACCCTGACCCTAACCCTAACCCTAACCCTGACCCTAACCCTAACCCTAACCCTAACCCTAACCCTAACCCTAACCCTAACCGTAACCCTCACTCTGACCCTCACGCTAACACTCACCCTAACCCTAACCCTAAACCTTATCCTCACCTTAACCCTCACCCTAACCCTTACCCTCATCCTTTCCCTAACCCTAACCCTCACCCTCACCCTAACCCTAACCCAAACAATAACCCTAATGATCATCCTAACCCTAACCCTCACACTCACCCAAACCCAAACCTTAACCGTAACCCTCACCTTCACCCTCAACCTAAACCTCAACCTCACCCTCATCCTAACCCTCACCCTCACCCTAAACATCAACCTAACCGTAACCCTCTAAACCAAACCCTAACTCTAACCCTAACCTTCACCCTAACCCTAAACTTACCTCTCACCCTAACCCTCACCCTAACCCTAACCCTAAACTTTCCCTAACGCTAACCCTAACATTAACCCTCACCCTCATACTAAACATCACTCTAACGCTAACCCTCACCCTAACCCTAACCCTAAGCCTCATCCTAACCCTACCCCTCAACTTAACCTTCACCCTCCCCTAATCCTCACCCTAACTCTAACCCTAACCCTTACCTAAACAAAACCCTCACCCACACCCTCAACTTAACCCTCACCATAACCCTTACCTCACCCTAAACCTAACTCTAACCCTCAGCCTAAACCTAACCCTCACCCTAACCCTAAACCTACCCCTCACGCTAACCCTCATCCGAACCCTCACCCTAAACCTAACCCTCACCCTAAACCTAACCCTAACCCTCAACCTCACTGTAACACTCACCGTCACCCTAACACTCAACCTAACCCAAACCCTCACCCACACCCTAACCATCACACTCACCCGAACCCTAAACCTTACCCTAACCCTAAACCTCACCCTAAACATCACCCTAACCCTAACCTTCACCCTCACCCTCACCCTCACAATAAACATCAACTTAACCCTACATCTCAGCCTAACCCTAACCCTCTACCTGACCCTAAACCTCACCCTGACCCTCACCCTAACCCTAACCCTAACCCTAACCCTCACCGTAAACCTTACCCTTAACCTAACCCTCAACCTAAACCTAACCCTCACCCTAAACCTAACCCTCACACTAACCTTAACCCTAACCCTCACCCTCACCCTCTCAATACCCCTAACCCTAACCCTAATCTTAACACTGACCCTCACCCTCACCCTAACCCTAACCCTAACCCTTAACCTCACTCTCACCTTAACCCTCACATTCACCCTAAACCTCACCCTAACCCTACGCCTACCCCTCTCCCTAACCCTCACATTAACGCTAACCCTAACCCTAACCCCAACCCTAACCCTACCCCTAACTCTCAACCTCACACTAACCCTAAACCTAACCTTCACCCTCATCCTAACCCTAATCCTCACCCACACCCTAACCCTCAAACTCACCTGAAGCCTCTCCCTCACCCGAACCCTCATCCTCACCCTAAATCTCACCCTAAACATCACCCAAACCCTAACCCTCACCCTAACCCTAAACTTAACCCTCATCCTCACCCTAACCCTCACCCTAACCCTTATCCTCACCCTAACCCTAACCCTAACCCTAACCCTAACCCTAACCCTAACCCTAACCCTAACCCTAACCCTGACCCTAACCCTAACCCTAACCCTAACCCTAACCCTAACCCTGACCCTAACCCTGACCCTGACCCTGACCCTGACCCTGACCCTGACCCTGACCCTGACCCTGACCCTAACCCTAACCCTAACCCTAACCCTGACCCTAACCCTAACCCTAACCCTAACCCTAACCCTAACCCTAACCCTGACCCTAAGCCTAACCCTAACCCTAACCCTAACCCTAACCGTAACCCTCACTCTGACCCTCACGCTAACACTCACCCTAACCCTAACCCTAAACCTTATCCTCACCTTAACCCTCACCCTAACCCTTACCCTCATCCTTTCCCTAACCCTAACCCTCACCCTCACCCTAACCCTAACCCAAACAATAACCCTAATGATCATCCTAACCCTAACCCTCACACTCACCCAAACCCAAACCTTAACCGTAACCCTCACCTTCACCCTCAACCTAAACCTCAACCTCACCCTCATCCTAACCCTCACCCTCACCCTAAACATCAACCTAACCGTAACCCTCTAAACCAAACCCTAACTCTAACCCTAACCTTCACCCTAACCCTAAACTTA
>NW_024871407.1:0-55000 GCF_019054845.1 Dipodomys spectabilis | reverse complement strand
TAACCCTGACCCTGACCCTGACCCTGACCCTGACCCTGACCCTGACCCTGACCCTGACCCTGACCCTGACCCTAACCCTAACCCTAACCCTAACCCTGACCCTAACCTTAACCCTAACCCTAACCCTAACCCTAACCCTAACCCTGACCCTAAGCCTAACCCTAACCCTAACCCTAACCCTAACCGTAACCCTCACTCTGACCCTCACGCTAACACTCACCCTAACCCTAACCCTAAACCTTATCCTCACCTTAACCCTCACCCTAACCCTTACCCTCATCCTTTCCCTAACCCTAACCCTCACCCTCACCCTAACCCTAACCCAAACAATAACCCTAATGATCATCCTAACCCTAACCCTCACACTCACCCAAACCCAAACCTTAACCGTAACCCTCACCTTCACCCTCAACCTAAACCTCAACCTCACCCTCATCCTAACCCTCACCCTCACCCTAAACATCAACCTAACCGTAACCCTCTAAACCAAACCCTAACTCTAACCCTAACCTTCACCCTAACCCTAAACTTACCTCTCACCCTAACCCTCACCCTAACCCTAACCCTAAACTTTCCCTAACGCTAACCCTAACATTAACCCTCACCCTCATACTAAACATCACTCTAACGCTAACCCTCACCCTAACCCTAACCCTAAGCCTCATCCTAACCCTACCCCTCAACTTAACCTTCACCCTCCCCTAATCCTCACCCTAACTCTAACCCTAACCCTTACCTAAACAAAACCCTCACCCACACCCTCAACTTAACCCTCACCATAACCCTTACCTCACCCTAAACCTAACTCTAACCCTCAGCCTAAACCTAACCCTCACCCTAACCCTAAACCTACCCCTCACGCTAACCCTCATCCGAACCCTCACCCTAAACCTAACCCTCACCCTAAACCTAACCCTAACCCTCAACCTCACCGTAACACTCACCGTCACCCTAACACTCAACCTAACCCAAACCCTCACCCACACCCTAACCATCACACTCACCCGAACCCTAAACCTTACCCTAACCCTAAACCTCACCCTAAACATCACCCTAACCCTAACCTTCACCCTCACCCTCACCCTCACAATAAACATCAACTTAACCCTACATCTCAGCCTAACCCTAACCCTCTACCTGACCCTAAACCTCACCCTGACCCTCACCCTAACCCTAACCCTAACCCTAACCCTCACCGTAAACCTTACCCTTAACCTAAC
The DNA here is from genome assembly GCF_019054845.1 of Dipodomys spectabilis. Lineage (NCBI taxonomy): Eukaryota > Metazoa > Chordata > Mammalia > Rodentia > Heteromyidae > Dipodomys > Dipodomys spectabilis. The sequence continues at coordinate 53,780 of NW_024871407.1, read as the reverse complement.
CCTCAACCTAAACCTAACCCTCACCCTAAACCTAACCCTCACACTAACCTTAACCCTAACCCTCACCCTCACCCTCTCAATACCCCTAACCCTAACCCTAATCTTAACACTGACCCTCACCCTCACCCTAACCCTAACCCTAACCCTTAACCTCACTCTCACCTTAACCCTCACATTCACCCTAAACCTCACCCTAACCCTACGCCTACCCCTCTTCCTAACCCTCACATTAACGCTAACCCTAACCCTAACCCCAACCCTAACCCTACCCCTAACTCTCAACCTCACACTAACCCTAAACCTAACCTTCACCCTCATCCTAACCCTAATCCTCACCCACACCCTAACCCTCAAACTCACCTGAAGCCTCTCCCTCACCCGAACCCTCATCCTCACCCTAAATCTCACCCTAAACATCACCCAAACCCTAACCCTCACCCTAACCCTAAACTTAACCCTCATCCTCACCCTAACCCTCACCCTAACCCTTATCCTCACCCTAACCCTAACCCTAACCCTAACCCTAACCCTAACCCTAACCCTAACCCTAACCCTAACCCTAACCCTAACCCTAACCCTAACCCTGACCCTGACCCTGACCCTGACCCTGACCCTGACCCTGACCCTGACCCTGACCCTGACCCTGACCCTGACCCTGACCCTAACCCTAACCCTAACCCTGACCCTAAGCCTAACCCTAACCCTAACCCTAACCCTAACCGTAACCCTCACTCTGACCCTCACGCTAACACTCACCCTAACCCTTACCCTAAACCTTATCCTCACCTTAACCCTCACCCTAACCCTTACCCTCATCCTTTCCCTAACCCTAACCCTCACCCTCACCCTAACCCTAACCCAAACAATAACCCTAATGATCATCCTAACCCTAACCCTCACACTCACCCAAACCCAAACCTTAACCGTAACCCTCACCTTCACCCTCAACCTAAACCTCAACCTCACCCTCATCCTAACCCTCACCCTCACCCTAAACATCAACCTAACCGTAACCCTCTAAACCAAACCCTAACTCTAACCCTAACCTTCACCCTAACCCTAAACTTACCTCTCACCCTAACCCTCACCCTAACCCTAACCCTAAACTTTCCCTAACGCTAACCCTAACATTAACCCTCACCCTCATACTAAACATCACTCTAACGCTAACCCTCACCCTAACCCTAACCCTAAGCCTCATCCTAACCCTACCCCTCAACTTAACCTTCACCCTCCCCTAATCCTCACCCTAACTCTAACCCTAACCCTTACCTAAACAAAACCCTCACCCACACCCTCAACTTAACCCTCACCATAACCCTTACCTCACCCTAAACCTAACTCTAACCCTCAGCCTAAACCTAACCCTCACCCTAACCCTAAACCTACCCCTCACGCTAACCCTCATCCGAACCCTCACCCTAAACCTAACCCTCACCCTAAACCTAACCCTAACCCTCAACCTCACCGTAACACTCACCGTCACCCTAACACTCAACCTAACCCAAACCCTCACCCACACCCTAACCATCACACTCACCCGAACCCTAAACCTTACCCTAACCCTAAACCTCACCCTAAACATCACCCTAACCCTAACCTTCACCCTCACCCTCACCCTCACAATAAACATCAACTTAACCCTACATCTCAGCCTAACCCTAACCCTCTACCTGACCCTAAACCTCACCCTGACCCTCACCCTAACCCTAACCCTAACCCTAACCCTCACCGTAAACCTTACCCTTAACCTAACCCTCAACCTAAACCTAACCCTCACCCTAAACCTAACCCTCACACTAACCTTAACCCTAACCCTCACCCTCACCCTCTCAATACCCCTAACCCTAACCCTAATCTTAACACTGACCCTCACCCTCACCCTAACCCTAACCCTAACCCTTAACCTCACTCTCACCTTAACCCTCACATTCACCCTAAACCTCACCCTAACCCTACGCCTACCCCTCTCCCTAACCCTCACATTAACGCTAACCCTAACCCTAACCCCAACCCTAACCCTACCCCTAACTCTCAACCTCACACTAACCCTAAACCTAACCTTCACCCTCATCCTAACCCTAATCCTCACCCACACCCTAACCGTCTAACTCACCTGAAGCCTCTCCCTCACCCGAACCCTCATCCTCACCCTAAATCTCACCCTAAACATCACCCAAACCCTAACCCTCACCCTAACCCTAAACTTAACCCTCATCCTCACCCTAACCCTCACCCTAACCCTTATCCTCACCCTAACCCTAACCCTAACCCTAACCCTAACCCTAACCCTAACCCTAACCCTAACCCTAACCCTAACCCTAACCATAACCCTGACCCTAACCCTAACCCTAACCCTAACCCTAACCCTAACCCTAACCCTGACCCTAACCCTGACCCTGACCCTGACCCTGACCCTGACCCTGACCCTGACCCTGACCCTAACCCTAACCCTAACCCTAACCCTGACCCTAACCTTAACCCTAACCCTAACCCTAACCCTAACCCTAACCCTGACCCTAAGCCTAACCCTAACCCTAACCCTAACCCTAACCGTAACCCTCACTCTGACCCTCACGCTAACACTCACCCTAACCCTAACCCTAAATCTTATCCTCACCTTAACCCTCACCCTAACCCTTACCCTCATCCTTTCCCTAACCCTAACCCTCACCCTCACCCTAACCCTAACCCAAACAATAACCCTAATGATCATCCTAACCCTAACCCTCACACTCACCCAAACCCAAACCTTAACCGTAACCCTCACCTTCACCCTCAACCTAAACCTCAACCTCACCCTCATCCTAACCCTCACCCTCACCCTAAACATCAACCTAACCGTAACCCTCTAAACCAAACCCTAACTCTAACCCTAACCTTCACCCTAACCCTAAACTTACCTCTCACCCTAACCCTCACCCTAACCCTAACCCTAAACTTTCCCTAACGCTAACCCTAACATTAACCCTCACCCTCATACTAAACATCACTCTAACGCTAACCCTCACCCTAACCCTAACCCTAAGCCTCATCCTAACCCTACCCCTCAACTTAACCTTCACCCTCCCCTAATCCTCACCCTAACTCTAACCCTAACCCTTACCTAAACAAAACCCTCACCCACACCCTCAACTTAACCCTCACCATAACCCTTACCTCACCCTAAACCTAACTCTAACCCTCAGCCTAAACCTAACCCTCACCCTAACCCTAAACCTACCCCTCACGCTAACCCTCATCCGAACCCTCACCCTAAACCTAACCCTCACCCTAAACCTAACCCTAACCCTCAACCTCACCGTAACACTCACCGTCACCCTAACACTCAACCTAACCCAAACCCTCACCCACACCCTAACCATCACACTCACCCGAACCCTAAACCTTACCCTAACCCTAAACCTCACCCTAAACATCACCCTAACCCTAACCTTCACCCTCACCCTCACCCTCACAATAAACATCAACTTAACCCTACATCTCAGCCTAACCCTAACCCTCTACCTGACCCTAAACCTCACCCTGACCCTCACCCTAACCCTAACCCTAACCCTAACCCTCACCGTAAACCTTACCCTTAACCTAACCCTCAACCTAAACCTAACCCTCACCCTAAACCTAACCCTCACACTAACCTTAACCCTAACCCTCACCCTCACCCTCTCAATACCCCTAACCCTAACCCTAATCTTAACACTGACCCTCACCCTCACCCTAACCCTAACCCTAACCCTTAACCTCACTCTCACCTTAACCCTCACATTCACCCTAAACCTCACCCTAACCCTACGCCTACCCCTCTTCCTAACCCTCACATTAACGCTAACCCTAACCCTAACCCCAACCCTAACCCTACCCCTAACTCTCAACCTCACACTAACCCTAAACCTAACCTTCACCCTCATCCTAACCCTAATCCTCACCCACACCCTAACCCTCAAACTCACCTGAAGCCTCTCCCTCACCCGAACCCTCATCCTCACCCTAAATCTCACCCTAAACATCACCCAAACCCTAACCCTCACCCTAACCCTAAACTTAACCCTCATCCTCACCCTAACCCTCACCCTAACCCTTATCCTCACCCTAACCCTAACCCTAACCCTAACCCTAACCCTAACCCTAACCCTAACCCTAACCCTAACCCTAACCCTAACCCTAACCCTGACCCTGACCCTGACCCTGACCCTGACCCTGACCCTGACCCTGACCCTGACCCTGACCCTGACCCTGACCCTGACCCTGACCCTGACCCTGACCCTGACCCTAACCCTAACCCTAACCCTGACCCTAACCCTAACCCTAACCCTAACCATAACCCTAACCCTAACCCTAACCGTAACCCTCACTCTGACCCTCACGCTAACACTCACCCTAACCCTAACCCTAAACCTTATCCTCACCTTAACCCTCACCCTAACCCTTACCCTCATCCTTTCCCTAACCCTAACCCTCACCCTCACCCTAACCCTAACCCAAACAATAACCCTAATGATTATCCTAACCCTAACCCTCACACTCACCCAAACCCAAACCTTAACCGTAACCCTCACCTTCACCCTCAACCTAAACCTCAACCTCACCCTCATCCTAACCCTCACCCTCACCCTAAACATCAACCTAACCGTAACCCTCTAAACCAAACCCTAACTCTAACCCTAACCTTCACCCTAACCCTAAACTTACCTCTCACCCTAACCCTCACCCTAACCCTAACCCTAAACTTTCCCTAACGCTAACCCTAACATTAACCCTCACCCTCATACTAAACATCACTCTAACGCTAACCCTCACCCTAACCCTAACCCTAAGCCTCATCCTAACCCTACCCCTCAACTTAACCTTCACCCTCCCCTAATCCTCACCCTAACTCTAACCCTAACCCTTACCTAAACAAAACCCTCACCCACACCCTCAACTTAACCCTCACCATAACCCTTACCTCACCCTAAACCTAACTCTAACCCTCAGCCTAAACCTAACCCTCACCCTAACCCTAAACCTACCCCTCACGCTAACCCTCATCCGAACCCTCACCCTAAACCTAACCCTCACCCTAAACCTAACCCTAACCCTCAACCTCACTGTAACACTCACCGTCACCCTAACACTCAACCTAACCCAAACCCTCACCCACACCCTAACCATCACACTCACCCGAACCCTAAACCTTACCCTAACCCTAAACCTCACCCTAAACATCACCCTAACCCTAACCTTCACCCTCACCCTCACCCTCACAATAAACATCAACTTAACCCTACATCTCAGCCTAACCCTAACCCTCTACCTGACCCTAAACCTCACCCTGACCCTCACCCTAACCCTAACCCTAACCCTAACCCTCACCGTAAACCTTACCCTTAACCTAACCCTCAACCTAAACCTAACCCTCACCCTAAACCTAACCCTCACACTAACCTTAACCCTAACCCTCACCCTCACCCTCTCAATACCCCTAACCCTAACCCTAATCTTAACACTGACCCTCACCCTCACCCTAACCCTAACCCTAACCCTTAACCTCACTCTCACCTTAACCCTCACATTCACCCTAAACCTCACCCTAACCCTACGCCTACCCCTCTCCCTAACCCTCACATTAACGCTAACCCTAACCCTAACCCCAACCCTAACCCTACCCCTAACTCTCAACCTCACACTAACCCTAAACCTAACCTTCACCCTCATCCTAACCCTAATCCTCACCCACACCCTAACCCTCAAACTCACCTGAAGCCTCTCCCTCACCCGAACCCTCATCCTCACCCTAAATCTCACCCTAAACATCACCCAAACCCTAACCCTCACCCTAACCCTAAACTTAACCCTCATCCTCACCCTAACCCTCACCCTAACCCTTATCCTCACCCTAACCCTAACCCTAACCCTAACCCTAACCCTAACCCTAACCCTAACCCTAACCCTAACCCTAACCCTAACCCTAACCCTGACCCTAACCCTAACCCTAACCCTAACCCTAACCCTAACCCTGACCCTAACCCTGACCCTGACCCTGACCCTGACCCTGACCCTGACCCTGACCCTGACCCTGATCCTGACCCTGACCCTGACCCTAACCCTAACCCTAACCCTAACCCTGACCCTAACCCTAACCCTAACCCTAACCCTAACCCTAACCCTAACCCTGACCCTAAGCCTAACCCTAACCCTAACCCTAACCCTAACCGTAACCCTCACTCTGACCCTCACGCTAACACTCACCCTAACCCTAACCCTAAACCTTATCCTCACCTTAACCCTCACCCTAACCCTTACCCTCATCCTTTCCCTAACCCTAACCCTCACCCTCACCCTAACCCTAACCCAAACAATAACCCTAATGATCATCCTAACCCTAACCCTCACACTCACCCAAACCCAAACCTTAACCGTAACCCTCACCTTCACCCTCAACCTAAACCTCAACCTCACCCTCATCCTAACCCTCACCCTCACCCTAAACATCAACCTAACCGTAACCCTCTAAACCAAACCCTAACTCTAACCCTAACCTTCACCCTAACCCTAAACTTACCTCTCACCCTAACCCTCACCCTAACCCTAACCCTAAACTTTCCCTAACGCTAACCCTAACATTAACCCTCACCCTCATACTAAACATCACTCTAACGCTAACCCTCACCCTAACCCTAACCCTAAGCCTCATCCTAACCCTACCCCTCAACTTAACCTTCACCCTCCCCTAATCCTCACCCTAACTCTAACCCTAACCCTTACCTAAACAAAACCCTCACCCACACCCTCAACTTAACCCTCACCATAACCCTTACCTCACCCTAAACCTAACTCTAACCCTCAGCCTAAACCTAACCCTCACCCTAACCCTAAACCTACCCCTCACGCTAACCCTCATCCGAACCCTCACCCTAAACCTAACCCTCACCCTAAACCTAACCCTAACCCTCAACCTCACCGTAACACTCACCGTCACCCTAACACTCAACCTAACCCAAACCCTCACCCACACCCTAACCATCACACTCACCCGAACCCTAAACCTTACCCTAACCCTAAACCTCACCCTAAACATCACCCTAACCCTAACCTTCACCCTCACCCTCACCCTCACAATAAACATCAACTTAACCCTACATCTCAGCCTAACCCTAACCCTCTACCTGACCCTAAACCTCACCCTGACCCTCACCCTAACCCTAACCCTAACCCTAACCCTCACCGTAAACCTTACCCTTAACCTAACCCTCAACCTAAACCTAACCCTCACCCTAAACCTAACCCTCACACTAACCTTAACCCTAACCCTCACCCTCACCCTCTCAATACCCCTAACCCTAACCCTAATCTTAACACTGACCCTCACCCTCACCCTAACCCTAACCCTAACCCTTAACCTCACTCTCACCTTAACCCTCACATTCACCCTAAACCTCACCCTAACCCTACGCCTACCCCTCTCCCTAACCTTCACATTAACGCTAACCCTAACCCTAACCCCAACCCTAACCCTACCCCTAACTCTCAACCTCACACTAACCCTAAACCTAACCTTCACCCTCACCCTAACCCTAATCCTCACCCACACCCTAACCCTCAAACTCACCTGAAGCCTCTCCCTCACCCGAACCCTCATCCTCACCCTAAATCTCACCCTAAACATCACCCAAACCCTAACCCTCACCCTAACCCTAAACTTAACCCTCATCCTCACCCTAACCCTCACCCTAACCCTTATCCTCACCCTAACCCTAACCCTAACCCTAACCCTAACCCTAACCCTAACCTTAACCATAACCTTCACCCTCACCCTCACCCTAAAACTAAACCTAACCCTAACCCTCACCCTCACCCTCTCCCTCACGCTCACCCTAACCTTCACCCTCACCCTAAATATCACCCTAACCCTAACCCTCACCCTAATCCTACACCTCAACCTAATCCTCACCCTCCCCTAACACTCACTCTAACCCTAATCCTCACCCTAACCCTAACGCTCACAATAACCCTAACCCTCACCCTCACTTTCACCCTCACTCTCAGCGTAACACTAACCGTAACCCTAATCCTAACCCTAACCCTAAACCTCACCCTAACCCTAACCCAAACCATCACCCTCAACCTCACCCTCCCCCGCACCCTCAACCTAACCCTCACCCTCACACTCACCCTCACACTAACCCTCAAACTTACCTTAAATATTACCCTAAACCTAACCCTCACCCTAACCCTAACGCTAAACCTAAACCTCACCCTCACCCTAACCCTAACCCTAACCCTTATCCTCACACTAACCCTAACCCTAACCCTAACCTTCACCCTAACCCTATCCCGACACCTCAACCTAATTCTCACCCTAACCCTAACCCTAACCCTAACCCTCACCCTAATCCTAACCCTAAACATAACCCTCACCCTCACCCTAACCCTCACCGTCACCCTAACACTCACCCTAACCCTAACACTCAACCACACCCTAACCTTCACCCTCACCTGAACCCTCACACTCACGCGAACACTAACCCTCACCCTAAAACTCACCCTCACAATAAACATCAACCTAACCCTAAGTCTCACCCTAACACTAACCTTAACCCTCACCCTAACCCTAACCCTCAACCTAACCCTAACCCTCATCCTGACCCTCATCCTAACCCTAACCCTAACCCTCACCCTAAACTTACCCTAACACTAAACCTCTCCTTAAACCTAACCCTAACCCTAACACTAACCCTCACACTAAACCTAACCCTAACACTCACCCTCACCCTCAACCTCACTCTCATCCTATCCCTAACCTTAATCGTAATGCTAACCCTAATCCTCAACATCACACTAACCTAACCCTGACCCTCACCCTAACCCTAACCCTAAACCTCACGCTCACCCAAACCTACACCCTCCCCTTAACCCTCACCCTCACACTAACCCTAAACCTAACCCTCACCCTCACCCTCTCCCTCACCCTAACCCTCACCCTAACCTTAACCCCCCACCATAACCCTAACCCTAACCCTCATCATCACCCTAACCTTAACTCTAACCCTAACCCTGACCCTAATCCTCACACTAACACTCACGCAAATCCTAACCCTCTCTCTCACCTTAACCTTCACCCTAATGTTTACCCTCACCCTAACCTTAATCCTAACCCTCACACTAAACCTAACCCTTTGTTTACGTAAGGGTTAGGGTTAGGGTTAGTGTGAGTATTAGGGTTAAGGTTAGGGATAGGGTGAGGGTTAGGGTTAGGTTTTGGTAGAAGGTGAGGGTTAGGGTAATGTTTAGGCTGAAGGTGAGTGTTAGTGTGAAGGTGAGCTTTCGGGTGAGGGTTAGGTTTACGGTTAGAGTTAGGGTGAGGGCAAGTATGAGGGTGAGAATTTGGGTTAGGTTTAGGGTGAGGGTTAGGGTTAGGGTTAGGGTTAGGGTGAAGTTGAGGTTTAGGATTAGGGTTAGGGTTAGGGTGAGAGTGAAGGTGAGGGTGAGGGTGAGGGTGAGGTTTCGGGTTAGGGTTAGGTTTATGGTGAGGATGAGAGTGAGGGTTAGAGTTAGGATTAGGATTAGGGTTAGGGTTAGGCTGAGGGTGGGAGTGAGGGTGAGGGGGAGGGTTAGGGTTAAGGTTAGTGTTTGGGTTAGGGTTAGGGTTAGGGTTAGAGTTAGGGTGAGGGTGTGGGTGAGGGTGAGGGATAAGGTTAGGTTTAGGTTTTGGGTGAGGGTGAGGATTAGGGTTATGATTAGGGGTAGGGGTAGGGTTAGGGATAGGGTTAGGCTGAGGGTGAAGGTGAGATTCAGGGTTAGGGTTAGGTTGAGGTTTAAGTTTAGGGTGAGGGCTAGTATGAGGGTGAGGGTTAGGGTGAGGGTGAGGATGAGTGTGAGGGTTAGGGTTAGGGTGAGTGTTAGGTTTTGGCTACCGTGATGGTTGGATTAGAGTGATGTTTAGGGTGAGGGTGAAGGTTAGGGTGAGGGTGAGGGTTCGGGTGAGTGTTAGGGTTAGGGTGAGAGTTAGGGGAAAGGATAAGTTGAGGGTGAGGGTTAGGGTTAGTGTTAGGGTGATGTTTATAGTTAGTGTGAGGGTTAGGGTGAGCGTGAAGGTAAGGTTTAGGTTAAGGGTTAGTGTGAAGGGTAAGTTTAGGGTGATTCTGAGGGCTAGGGTTAGGGTGATGTTTAGGATAAGGTTGAGGGTTAGGGTGAGGGTTCGTGTTCGGGTGCGGGTTAGGGTTACATTTAGAGTTAGGGTTAGGGCTAGGGTGAGGGTGAGGGTTAGTGTTAGGGTTAGGATTAGGGTTAGGGTAAGGGTTATGCTTAGGGTGAGGGTGAGGGTGAGCATTAGGGTGAAGGTTCGGGTAAGGGTTCTGGTGAGGGTTAGGGTTACGGTTAGGGTGAGGATTAGGGTGAGGTTTAGGGTTAGGGTGAGTGTGAGCTTAAGTGGAGGTTTAGCGTTAGGTTTAGGGTTAGGGTGAGGGTTAGGGTCAGGGTGAGAGTTAGAGTTAGGCTTAGGTTGAGGTTTAGGATCAGGGTGAGTGCTAGGGTTAGGGTGAGTGTTAGGGTTAGGGTGAGGGTTAGGTTTAGGATTAAGGTTAGGGTGAGAGCTTGGGTGAATGTGAGGGTTAGTGTGAGGGTGAGGGAAAGATTGAGGCTTAGGGTGAGGGTTAGGGTTAGGGTGAGTTTTAGGCTGAGGGGTAGGGTTAGGGTTAGTTTCGGCTGAGTATGAGAATGAGGATTAGGTTTAGGATAAGTATTAGGTTTAGGGTTAGGCTGAGGTTGAGGGAGAGGCGGAGGGTTAGGGTTAGGGTTAGGGTGAGGTTTAGGGTTAGGTTTAGTGTTAGGGTTATTGTTAGGGTTAGGGGGAGGAGGAGGAGGAAGGGGATGTTTAGGGTTATGGTTAGTTTTAGGGTGAGGTTGAGAGTCATGGTTAGTGTTAGGATTAGGATTAGGGTTAGTGTTAGGCCGAGGGTGAGGGGAAGGGGGAGGGGGAAGGTTAGGGTGACATTGAGGGTTAGGGTGAGGGTTAGGGTTAGGGTTAGGGTTAGGGTTAGTGTAAGGCTTAGGGTTAGGGTTAGAGTTAGGGTTAGGGTGAGGTTTAGGGTTAGGTTTAGTGTTAGGGTTAGGGTTAGAGTTAAGGTTAGGATGAGGGTTAGTGTTAAGCTTAGGGTTAGGGTTAGGGTGAGAGTAAGGTTTAGGGTGAGGTTTAGGGTGAGGGTGCGGTTTAGGGTTAACGTTAGGGTTAGGGTGAGTGTTAGGGTGAGGGTTAGGTTTAGGGTTACGGTTAGGGTAAGAGTGAAGTTTAGGATTAGGATTAGGGTGAGGGCTAGGGTTAGGGTGAGTATTAGGGTTGGGTTATGGTTAGAGTTAGGGTGAGGTGAGGGTGAGGGTTAGGGTTAAGATTAGGGTTAGGTTAGGGTTAGACTTAGGGTGAGGATGAGGGTGAGGGTGTGGGTTTGGGTTAGGGTGAGGGTTAGGGTTAGAGTTACAGTTAGGGTGAATGTGAGGGAGGGTTAGGTTTGGGTGAGGGTTAGAGTTATAATGAGAGTTAGGGTTGAGTACGGGTTAGAGTTTGTGTTAGGGTGAGGGTGAGGGTTAGGTTTAGGATTAGGGTTAGGGTTAGGGTTAGACTGAGATTGAGGTTGAGGGTTAGGGTGACGGTTAGGTTTAGGGTTAGGTCTAGGTTTAGGGTGAGGGTTAGGTTTAGGGTTAGGGTTAGGCTTAAAATTAGGTTGAGGGTGAGGGTGAGGGTTAGGGTTAGGATTAGGTTTAGGGTTAGGTTTAGGCTGAGGGTGAGGGTGAGGGTGAGGGTTAGGGTTAGTGTTGGGGTGAGGATTCGTGTGAGGATTAGATTTAGGGTTAGTTTGAGGGTTATGGTGAGGGTTATGATTAGTGTTAGGGTTAGGGTGAGGGTCAGGGTGAGGGTAAGTGTTAACGTGAGGTTTAGTTTGAGGGTGAGGGATAGCGTTAAGTTTAGGGTGAGAAGTAGTGTGAGGGTTAGGGTGAGGGTCAGCGTTAAGTTGAGGTTTAGGGTTAGGGTTAGGGTTAGGGTGATGTTTAGGGTCAGGGTGAGGGTTAGGGCTAGGGTTAGGGGAGGGTTAGGTTTAGGGGTACGGTTAGGGTGAGGGCTAGGATGAGGGTGAGGTTTAGGGTTAGGGTTACTGTTAGGGATAGGGTGAGGATTAGGGTTAGGGTTATGGTTAGGATGAGAGTTAGGCTGAGAGGTAGGGTTAGGGTTAGGGTGAGGGTTAGGTTTAGTGTGAGAGTTAGGGCTAGGTTTAATATTAGTGTTAGGGTGAGGGTTAGGGTTAGGGTTAGGGTTATTCCTATTGTTAGGGTTAGGTTGCGGCTGAAGGTGAGGGTAAGGGTGAGGGTGAGGGTGAGGTTTAGGCTTAGGGTTAGGTTTAGGGTGAGGGTAGTGAGGGTGATGGGGAGGGTTAGGGTTAGGGTTGGGGTTAGGATGAGGGTTAGGGTTAGGGTTATTTTTAGTGTTAGGTTGTGGTGGAGGGGGAGGGGGAGCGGGAGAGGGAGGGGCAGATTTAGGGTTAGGGTTAGGTTTAGTTTGAGGATGAGAGTGAGTGTTAGGTTTAGGATTAGGATTACGGTTAGGGTTAGACTGAGGTTGTGGGGGAGTGGGAGGGGGAGGGTTAGGTTTAGGGTTAGGGTTATGGTGAGGGTGTGGGTTCGGGTTAGTGTGAGTGTTAGGGTTAGAGTTAAGGTGAGGGATAAGTTTAGGGTGAGGGTGTGGGTTCGGGTTAGTGTGTGTTAGGGTTAGGGTTAGGATGAGGGAAAAGTTTAGGGTGAGGTTGTGGGTTCAGGTTAGTGTGAGTGTTAGGGTTAGGGTTAGGGTGACGGAAAAGTTTAGGGTGAGGGTTAGGGTGAGCATGAGTATTAGGCTTAAGATTAGGGTTAGGATTAAAGTGTTGTTGAGGGTGAGGGTTAGGGTTATTTTGAGGTTTACTGTTAGGGTGAAGGTTAGTGTTACGGTTAGAGTTAGGATGAGGGTGTGGGTGAGTGTGAGTGTTAGGGTTAGGTTTAGGGTTTGGGTGAGGCTGAGGGTGAGGTTTAGTGTTAGGTTTAGTGTTAGGGTTAGAGTTAGAGTTAGTCTGAGGATGAGGGTGAGGTTGAGGTCTAGGGTTAGGGTTAAGATTAGGTTTAGTGTTAGGGTTAGAGTTAGAGTTAGGCTGAGGGTGATTGTGAGGTTGAGGTTTAAGGTTAGGGTTAGAGTTAGGGTGAGCACTAGGGTGAGGGTGAGGGTTAGGGTTAGGGTTAGGGACAGGGTGAGATTTAATATTAGGTTTAATGTTAGTGTGAGGGTAAGGGTTAGGGTTAGGTTTAGGTTTAGGGTGAGGGTGAGGGTTAGGGTTAGTGTGAGGATTAAGGTTAGTATTAGGGTAAGGGTGAGGGGTAAGGGTTAGGGTGAGGGTTTGTGTGAGGGGGAGGGTTAGGGATAGGGTTAGGATTAGTGTGTGGGTGAGGGTGAGGTTTAGGTTTAGGGGGCGGGTTAGGGTTATGGTTAGGGTTAGGGTGAGGGTGTGGGTGAGGGTGAGGCTTAGGGATAAGACTAGGGTTAGGGTGATGGTGAGGTTGAGGGTTATGTATAGGGTTAGGCTTACGGTTAGGGTGAGGGCTAGGGTTAGGATTGGGGTTAGGGTTAGAGTTAGGGTGACGGTGAGGTTGAGGGTGAACGTAAGGGTTATTTTGAGCTTTAGTTTGAGGGTTCGGTTAGGGTTAGGGTGATGGTTAGGTTTAGGATGAGGGTTAGATTTAGAGTTAGGGTTAGGGTGAGGGTTAGGTTAAGGTTAGGGTTAGGGTGAGGGTTAGCCTGAGGGTTAAGTTTAGGATTACTGTTAGGGTTAGGGTTAGGCTTAGGGTGAGTTTGAGGGCTAGGGTGAGGGTGAGGGTTAGGGTTAGGTTTAAGGTGAGGGTTAAGGTTAGGGTGAGGGATAGGGTGACAGTGAGGGTTAGGTTTAGGTTGCGGGTGAGGTTGGGGGTTAGTGTTTGGATTAGGGTTAGGGCTAGGATTAGGCTGAGGGTTAGCGTGAGGGTGATGGTGAGGGTTAGTGTTAGTGTTAGGGTGAGGGTTAGTTTTATTGTGAGTGTTAGGGTGAGGATTTGGGTAAGGGTTAGGTGAGGGTGAGGGTTAGGGTTAGGGTTTGGGTTAGGGTGAGGGTTATGGTTAGGGTTAGGGTTAAGTTTATGGTTAGGTTTAGGGTGGGAGTTAGGGTTAATGTTAGGGTTAGGTTTAGGGTAAGGGCTAGGGTGAGGGTGAGGGTTAGGGTTAGGGTGAGGTTTACGGTTAGGTTGACGGTTAGGGTTAGGGTTAGGATTAGGGTTAGTGTGTGGGCTAGGGTGAGGGTGAGGGTTAGGATTAGGCTTAGGGTTAGGGTGAGGTTCATGGTTAGGTTTAGGGTTAGGTGACGGGTAGGGTTAGGGATAGAGTGAGGGTTAGGTTTAGTGTGAAGGTTATGGTTAGGGATAGGTTAGGGTGAGGGTAAGGGTTAGGATGAAGGTAGGGTGAGAGTGAGGTTTAGGGTAAGCATGAGTGTTAGGGTGAGGGTTAGGGCGAGGGTTAAAGTTAGGGTTAGGGTGATGTTTAGGGTTCGTATTAGTGTTAGGGTGAGGGTTAGGTTGAGGGGTATAGTTAGGGTTAGGGTGAGGGTTAGGATTGCTGTGAGGATTAGGGTTAGGTTTAGGAGTAGAGTGAGGGTAAGGGTTAGGGTGAGGTTTAGGGTGAGGTTTAGGTTTAGGGTTAGAGTTAGGTTAGGTTGAGATTTAGGGTGAGTTTTAGAGTTAGGGTGAGGGTGAGGTGAGGAATAGGGTTACAATTAGGGTTAGGGTTAGGGTTAGGCTGAGGGTGAGGTTTAGGGTTTAGTTTAGGGTTAGGTTTAGGGTGAGGTTTTGGGTTAATGTTAGGGTTAGGTTTAGGGTAAGGGTTAGGGTTAAGGTGAGGGTTAGGGTTAGGTTTAAGGTTAGGGTGAGGTTGAGGGTTAGGGTTGGGGTTACGGTTAGGGTGAGGGTGAGGTTGAGGCTTAAGGTTAGGATTACGTTTTGGGTTAGGGTTAGGCTGAGGGTGAGGGTGAGGTTTAGGTTTAGGTTTAAGTTTAGGTTGAGTGTTAGGGTGAGGGGTAGGTTTACAGTTAGGGTGAGGGTGAGGGTTAGGGTTAGGTTGAGTGTTAGGGTGAAGGGTTGGGTTAGGGTAAGTGTGAGCCTTAGTGTTAGTGTGAGGGTTAGGGTTAGGGTTACGGTTAGGGTTACTGTGAGCGTAAGGGTAAGGCTGAGGGTTAGGATGAGGGTGAGAGTTAGGGACAGGGTTAGGGTGAGGGTGACTGTTAGGGTGAGGATGATGGTTAGGTTGAGGGTTAGGGTTAGGGTGAGGGTTAGGGTTATTTGTAGGGTTAGGTTGAGGGTGAGGGTTAGGTTTAGGTTAAGGATTAGGGTGAGGGGTAGGGTCAGGGTTAGGGTTAGGGTTTTGGTTAGGGTTAATGTGATGGTGAGGGATAGGGTTAGGGGTAGGGTGAATGTGAGGGTGAGTTTTAGGGATAGGTTTAGTGTTAGGGTGAGGGTGAGTATTAGGTTTAGGATTAGAGTTAGGGTTAGGGTTAGGGTTAGGGGAGGGTTAATGTGAGGGTTAAGGTTAGGATTAGGTTTAGGGTTAGGGTGAGGGTAATGGTTAGGGTGAGGGTTAGAGTGAGGGTGAGGGTTAGGTTAAGGTTTAGGTTTAGGATTAAGGTCATGGTGAGGGTGAGGGTTAATGTTAGTGTGAGGGTTAGGCTGAGGGGTAGGGTTAGGGTTAGGGTGAGGGTAGGGTTGAGGGTTTTGGTTACGTGAGGGTTAGGTTTAGGGTTAGGGAGAGGATTAGGTTTTGGGTGAGGGTTAGGGTGAGGGTAAGTGTTAGGGTTTGGGTGTGGGTTAGTATTAGAGTGGAGCTGAGGGCGAGGGTTTGATTAGGTAAGGGTTAGGATTAGGGTTAGGGTGAGGGTAAGGGTTAGGTTGAGGGCTAGGATGAAGGTGAGTTTAAGGGTTAGCGTGCGTGTTAGGGTTTCGGTTAGGGTGAGGGTTAAGATGAGGCTGAGGATCAGGGTGAGGATAGAGTTAGGGTGAGGGTTAGCGTTAGGGTTAGGGTTAGGGTGAGGGCTAGGTTGAGGGTGAGGCTTAAGGTGAGGATGAGGGTGAGGGTGCGTGTTGGGGTGTGGGTTAGGGTTAGGGTTAGGGTCAGGGTTACAATTAGGGTGAGGGATAGGGTAAGTTTTAGGGTGAGGTTGAGGCTGAGGCTGAGTTTTAAAGTGAGGGTGAGGGTGAGGGTGAGGGTGAGGGTTAGGGATCGGATTAGGTTTAAGTTGAGGGTGAGTTTGAGGTTTAGAGTTAGGCTGAGGGTGCAGGTTAGGGTTAGTTTTAGGTTGAGAGTTAGAGTTAGGGTTAGGGTGAGAGTGAGGGTTATTGTTAGAGTTAGTGTGAGGGTTAGGGTGAGGATGAGGTTAAGGTTTAGGTTGAGGGTTCGGGTGAGGGGGAGGGTTAGGGTTAGGGTTAGGGTTAGAGTGAGGGTTACCTTGAGGGTTAGGGTTAGGCTGAGGGTGAGCGTCAGGGTGAGGGTGAGTGTTAGTGTTAGGGTTAGGCTGAGGTTTAGGTTTATTGTGAGGGTTAGGGTGAGGATGACGGTAAGGATTACATTGAGGGTTAGGGTGGGGGGGAGGTTTAGGGTTAGGATTAGATTTAGGGTGAGGCTTAGGGTTAGGGTTAAGTTTAGGTTTAGGTATAGGGTGAGGGTTAGGTTTAATGTTAGGGTTAGGTTTAGGGTAATGGTTAGTGTTAGGTTTCGGTTTAGCATTAGGGTGAGGGGTAGGGTTAGGATTAGTGTGAGCCTTACTGTTAGTGTGAGGGTTAGGGTTAGGTTTAGGGTTACCATGAGGGTAAGGGTAAGGGTGAGGGTTAGGATGAGGGTGAGGTTTAGGGATAGGGTTAGGGCGAGGGTGAGTGTTAGGGTAAGGATGAGGGTTAGGTTTAGGGTTAGGGTGAGGGTTTGGGCTAGGATGAGGGTTAGGGTTAGGTTTAGTGTTATGGTGAGGGTGAGGATTTTGGTTAGGTTAAGTGTTAGGGTGAGGGGTAGGGTGAGGGGTAGGGTTAGGGTTTTGGTTAGGGTAGGGTGAGGGTGAGGGTTAGGTTATGGTTAGGGTGAGTGTGTGGGTGTTTTAGGGATAGGTTTTAGGTTAGGGTGTGGGTGAGGGTTAGGTTTAGGATTGGTGTTATGGTTAGGCTTAGGCTTAGCGTTAAGGTGAATGTTAGGATTAGGGTTAGCTTGAGGGTTAGTTTTAGGGTTAGGGTGCTGGTTAGGGTTAGGGTGATGTTTAGTGTGAGGGTGAGTTTTAGCGTGAAGGTGCGTGTTCGGGTGAGGTTTAGGGTTTGTGTGAGGGTCAGGGTGAGTGTTAGGGTGAGGGAGAGGGTTAGGGTTAGGTTTAGGGTTGTTGTTAGGGTTAGGGTTTGGTTGAGTGTTAGGGTTAGGGTTATGGTTAGGGTTAGGGTGGGGTGAGGGTAAGGTTTAGGGTGAGGGTTAGGAATAGGCTGAGGGTGAGGATGAGGATGAGGGTTTAGGGTTGAGTGTAAGGGTTAGGGTTAGGTTTAGGATGAGGGTTAGGGTGAGGTGTAGGATTAGGGTTAAGGTGAGGGTGAGGGCTAGGGTGAGGGTTAGGCTTAGGGTTAGGGTGAGTGTTAGGGTTAGTGTTAGGTTTAGGATGAGGGTTAGGGCGAGTGGTAGGGTTAGGGTTAGTGTGAGGGGTAAGGTTAGTGTGAGGGTTAGGGTTAGGGTTAGGGTTACCGTGAGGGTAAGTGTAATTGTGAGGGTTAGGATGAGGGTGAGCTTTAGGGTTAGTTAGGTTTAGGGTATGGGTTAGGCTGAGGGCTAGGGTGAGGGTTACTATTAGGCTCAGGGTGAGGGTGAGGGTGAGGTTTAGGGTTGGGTCTAAAATTAGTGTGTTAGGGTTAGGGTTAAGTTTAGGATGAGGTTTAGGGTGAGAGTTAGGATTAGGGTTAGGTTGAGGGTGAGGGTGAGGGTGAGGGTGAGGTTTAGGGTGAGGGTGCGGGTTAGGGTTAGGTTTAGGGTGAGGGTAAGGATTAAGGTGAGGTTTAGGGAGAGGTTTAGGGTTAGAGTTCGAGTTAGGGTTAGGTTGAGTGTTCCAGTGAGTTTTACAGTTAGGGTGAGGGTGAGGGTTAGGGTTAGGGTTAGGATTAGTGTTAAATTTAGTGTTTGGGTGAGTGTTAGGGTTAGGGCGAGGGTTAGGGTAGGGTGAAGGTAAGGTTTAGGGTTAGGGCTAGGGTTAGGCTGAGGGTGAGGGTGAGGGTGAGGGTTAGGGTTAGGTTGAGGGTAAGGGTGAGTGTAAGGGTTAAGGTTAGGGTTAGGATGAGGTTTATTGTGAAGTGTAGGATTAATGTTAAGGGTGAGGGTGAGGGTGAGGTTTAGGGTTAGGCTTAGGATTAGTGTGTTTTAGGGTTAGGTTTAGGGTTAGGATGAGGTTTAGGGTGAGGGGTAGGGTTAGGGTTAGGTTGAGGGTAAGGGTGAGGGTGTTGTTTAGGGTTAGGGTGAGGGTTAGGGTTAGGATTAGGGTTAGGGTTAGGGGGAGTGTGAGGGCTAGGGTTATGTTTAGGATGATGGTTAGTGTGAGGGGTAGGGTTAGGGTTAGGGTTAGGTTGAGGATTAGGGTTAGGTTTAGGCTTAGGCTGAGGGTAGGGTGAGGGTGAGGGTGAGGGTGAGGGTTAGGGTGTCGGTGAGGGTTAGGGTAGGATGAGGGTTAAGATGAGGGTGAGGGTTAGGGTGAGGGTGAGCGTTAGGGTTAGGGTTAGAGTTAGGGTTAGGGGGAGTGTGAGGGCTAGGGTTATGTTTAGGATGATGGTTAGTGTGAGGGGTAGGGTTAGGGTTAGGGTTAGGCTGAGGATTAGGGTTAGGTTTAGGCTTAGGCTGAGGGTAGGGTGAGGGTGAGGGTGAGGGTAAGGGTTAGGGTGTCGGTGAGGGTTAGGGTAGGATGAGGGTTAAGATGACGGTGAGCGTTAGGGTGAGGGTGAGGGTTAGGGTTAGGGTTAGGGTTCTGGTTAGGCTTAGGGTGATGTTTAGGGTGAGGCTGAGCGTTTGTGTGAGGGTGAGGGTTAGGGTGTGGGTGACGGTTAGGGTGAGGGTGAGTGTGAGGGTGAGGGTGAGGCTTAGGGTTAGGTTTAGGGTTAGTGTTACGGTTAGGGTTAGGGTTAGGGTAGGTTGAGGGTAAGGTTTAGGGTGAGGGTTAGGGTTAGGCTGAGGGTGAGGTTGAGGGTGAGGGTTAGGGTTATGTTTAGGGTTAGGGTGAGTGTAAGGGTTGGGGTTAGGGTTAGGATGAGGGTTAGGTTGAGGTGTGGGATTAGGGTTAGGGTTAGGTTTAGGGTTAGGGTTAGGGTGAGTGTTAGGGTGAGTGTTAGGTTTAGGATGAGGTTTAGGGCGAGGGGTAGGGTTAGGGTTAGTGTGTGGTGTAGGGTTAGAGTGAGGGTTAGGGTTAGTGTTAGGGTTACCGTGAGTGTAAGTGAAATGGTGAGGTTTAGTATGATGGTGAGGGTTAGGGTTAGGTTTAGGGTTAGGGTGAGGCTTAGGGTGAGGTTTAGGATTAGGGTTATCTTTAGGGTAGGGTGAAGGTTAGGGTTAGGCTTAAGGTTAGTGTCAGGGTGAGGGTTAGGGTTAGTGTTAGGGTTAGGGGTTGGTTGAGTGTTAAGGTGAGGGTTTGGGTTATGGTTAGGGTTAAGGTGAACATGAGGGTTAGGGTGAGGCTTAGTGTTAGTTTTAGGGATAGGTTTGGGTTAGGTTGCGGGCTAGGGTGAGGGTGAAGGTTAGGGTGAGGGTGAGGGTGAGGGATAAGGTGTCGGTGAGGGTTAGGGTAGTTGTGAGGGTTAGGGTGAGGTTTAGTGTTAGGCTGAGTTTGAGGGTGAGGGTGAGGTTTAGGGTTAGGTTTAGGATTACTTTGAGTGCTAGGGTTAGAGTTAGGTTTAGGATGAGGTTTAGGGTGAAGGTTAGGGTTAGGGTTAGGTTGAGGGTGAGGGTGAGGGTGAGGTTTAGGGTTAAGGTGGGGGTTAGGGTTAGGGTAAGGGTGAGGGTGAGGGTTAGGGTTAGGTTTAGGATGAGGATTAGGATGATGGGTAGGATTAGGGTTAGTGTGAGTGTTAGGGTTAGTTTGAGGGTTAGGTTTAGGGTTAGGCTTCGGGTGAGGTTTAGGGTTAGGGTTAGGCTGAGGGTAGGGTGAGGGTGAGCGTTAGGGTGAGGGTAAGGGTGAGCGTGAGGGTTAGGCTGTCGGTGAGGGTTAGGGTAGGGTGAGGGTTAGGGTGACGGTGAGGGTTAGGGTGAGGGTTAGGGTTAGGGTTAGGGTGAGGGTTAGTTTTACGGTTAGGGTGAAGATGAGGGTTCAGTTTAGGATTAGTGTTAGGGTTAGGGTTAGGCTTAGGTTGAGGTTGAGGGGAAGGGTGAGGGTTTGGGTTCGGGTTAGGGTGAGAGTGAGGCTTACGGTAAGGGGTAGTGTTAGGATGAAGAGTAGGGTTAGGGTTAGGGTGAGGGTGAGTGTTTCGGTTATGTAAGGATTAGGTTTAGGGTTACGGACAGGATTAGGGTTTGGGTGAGAGTTAGGGTGAGGGTAAGTATTAGGGCTTGGGTGAGGGTTTGGATTAAGGTGATGCTGAGGGTGAGGGTTTTGTTTAGGTAGGAATTAGGGTTAGGGTAAGGGTTAGGGTTAGATTTAGGTATAGGTTGAGGGTTAGCGTGAGGGGTAGTGTTAGGGTTAGGGTGAGGGTTAGGGTTAGTGTGTGGGTTAGGTTTAGGGATAGGATTATGGTTAGGGTGAGGGTAAGGGTAGGGTGAGGGTAGGATGAGGGTGAGGCTTAGGGTTAACGTTAGGGTTGGGGTGTCGGTTAGGGTGAGGGTTAGGGTTAGGTTTAGGGTGAAGGTGAGGGTGACGGTTAGGGTTAAGGTGAGGATGAGAGTTAGGTTTATGGTTAGCTTTAGGATGAGCGTTAGGATTAGGGTGAGGGTTAGGGTTAGGTTTAGTGTTAGGGTGAGGGTTAGGGTTAGGGTTTGAGTAAGGGTGAGGGTGAGGCTGAAGCTTAGAATTAGGATTAGGGTTTGAGTTAGGGTTAGGCTGAGGGTGAGGGCGAGGGTTAGGGTTAGCGTGAGCGTTAGGGTTAGGGTTAGGTTTAGGTTGAGTGTTAGGGTTAGGTTGAATGTTAGGGTGAGGTTTAGAGTTAGGGTGAGGGTTAGGGTTAGGGTTAGGTTAGGTTGAGGGTTAGGTTTAGGGTGAGAGTTAGAGTTAGGGTTAGGCTGCGGGTGAGGGTTAGTGTTAGGGTTAGGGTGAAGGTTAGGGTGAGGATGAGGGCAAGGTTTAGTTTGAGGGTTAGGGTGAGGGGGAGGTTTAGTGTTAAGGTTAATGTTAGGGTGAGGGTTAGGGTGAGGGTGAGGTTTAGGGTTTGTGTAAGGGTTAGGGAAGGGTGAGGGTTATGTTTAGGATTAGGGTTAGGGTTAGGGTTAGGCTAAGGGTGCGGGTGAGGGGAAGGGTGAGGGTTTGGGTGAGGGTTAGGTTTGGGTGTCGGTGTGGGTTAGGGTAGCGTGAGGGTTAGGGTGACGGTGAGGTTTAGGCTGAGCGCTAGGGTGAGGATGTTGAAGGTGAGAGTGAGGGTTAGGGTTAGGGTTAGGGTGAAGGTTAGTGTTAGGGTGAGGGTTAAAATGAGGCTGAGGGTTAGGGTGAGGTTTAGAGTTAGGGTGAGTGTTAGGTCTAGGGTTAGGGTGAGGGTGAGGGCTAGGTTGAGGGTGAGTGTTAGGTTGAGGGTGAGGGTGAGGGTGAAGTTTAGGGTGTGGGTTAGGGTTAGGGTTAGGGTCTGGGTTACGGTTAAAATGAGGGTTAGGTTGGGATTAGGTGGAGGTTGAGGCTGAGGCTGAGGTTTAAGGTGAGGGTGAGGGTAAATGTGAGGGTGAGGGTTAGGGTTCGGGTTAGGTTTAGGATTAGGTTGATTGTGAGGGTTAGTGTTTGGATTAGTGTTAGGGTTAGGGTTAGGCTGAGGGTGAGTGTGAGGGTGAGCGTGAGGGTTAGTGTTAGGATTAGGGTGAGGGTTAGGATTATTGTGAGGGTTAGGGTGCGGATGAGGGTAAGAGTTATGTTGAGGTTTAGGGTGAGGGGAGGGTTAGGGAAAGGTTAGGGTTAGGGTGAGGGTTAAGGGAATGGTTAGGGTTAAGTTTAGGTTTAGTTTTAGGGTGAGGGTTAGTGTTAATGTTAGGGTTAGGTTTAGGGTAATGTTTAGGGTTAGGGTTAGAGGGAGGCTTACGGTTAGGTTTAGGGTGAGGGTTAGTATTAGGGTGAGGGTTAGGGTTAGGTTTAGGGTTAGGGTAAGAATGAGAGTTAGGGTTAGGGTTGGGGTAAGTATTAGTGTGAGGGTGAGGGCGAGGCTTACGGTTAGAACTAGGGTTTGGGTTAGGGTTAGGGTGAGGGTGAGGGCGAGGCTTACGGTTAGAACTAGGGTTTGGGTTAGGGTTAGGGTGAGGGTGAGGGTGAGGGTTAGGGTTAGTGTGAGGGTTAGGGTTAGGGTTAGGTTCAGGTTGAGGGTCAGGGTGAGGGGTAGGTTTAGGTTTAGGGTGAGGGTGAGGGTGAGGGTGAGGTTTAGGGTGAAGGTTAGTGTTAGGGTGAGGGTTAGGGTTACGTTTAGGTTTAGGTTGAGGGTTAGGTTGAGGGGTAGTGTTAGGTTTAGTGTGAGCCTTAATGTTAGTGTGAGGGTTAGGATTACGTTTAGGGTTAGGGTTACCGTGAGAAGTGGAAGGTGAGGGTTAGGATGAGGGTTAGTTTTAGGGATAGGGTTAGGGTGAAGGTGAGTGTTAGGGTGAGGATGAGTGTTAGGGTTAGGGTTAGGGTGAGGTTAGTATGAGGGTTAGGGTGAAGGGTTTATTTGGGGTTAGGGTTAGGGTTAGAATTAGGGTGAGTGTGAGGGTGAGGTATAGGGTTAGGATTAGGGTTAGGGTTAGGTTTAGGCTGAGGTTCAGGGTGAGTGTTAGGGTTAGGGTTAAGGTTAGGGTATTAGTGTTAGGCGTAGGGTTAGGATGAGTGTTAAGGTGAGGGTTAGGGTTAGGGTGAGGGGAAGGATGAGGGTGAGGGTTAGGGTGAGGTTGAGGGTGAGTGTGAGGGTTAGGGTGTGGCTTAGGGTTAGGGTTAGGGTCAGGGTTACGATTAGTGTGAGGTTTAGACTTAGGGTTAGGGTTAGGTTGAGGGTGAGCCTGAGGCTGAGGTTTAAGGTTACGGTGAGTGTGAGGGTGAGTGTGAGGGTGAGCGTTAGTGTTCGGGTTTGGGTTAGGTTGAGGTGAGGATGATGGTTAGTGTTTGGATTAGGGTTAGGGTTAGAGTTAGGCTGAGGGTGAGCGTGAGGGTGAGGGTGATGGTTAGTTTTAGGATTAGGGTGAGGGTTAGGTTTATTTTGAGGGTTAGGGTGAGGATGAGGGTAAGGGTTAGGTTGAGGGTTAGGGTGAGGGGAAGGGTTAGGGTTAGCGTGAGCGTTAGGGTGAGGGTTAGAGTTAAGTTAAGGGTTAGGTTTAGCGTGAGATTTAGTGTTAACGTTAGGGTTAGGTTTAGGGTAAGGGTTAGGGTGAAGGTTAAGATGAGGGGTAAGTTTAGGGTTAGGGTGAGCGTTAGGGTTTTGGGGAAGGTAAGGGTTAGGGTGAGGGATACGATGAGGGTGAGGGTTAGGGTGAGGTTTAGAGTTAGGGTGAGGGTTAGAGTTAGGGTTAGGGTGAGGCCTATTGTGAGGGTGAGGGTTAGGGTATGGGTTAGGGTTAGGCTTAAGATCAGAGTTTCGGTTAGGGTGAGGGTTTGGGTTACGGTTAGGGTGAGGTTGAGGCTGAGGCTGAGGTTTAGTTGAGGTTGAGGATGAGTGTGTGGTTGAGGGTTAGGGTGAGGATTAGGGTTAGTTTGAGGATGAGGGTGAGAGTTTGTGTTTGGATTAGAGTTAGGATTAGGATTAGGCTGAGGGTGAGCGTGAGTGTGAGGGTGAGGGTTAGTGTTAGGGTTAGTGTGAGGGTTAGGTTTAGGGTTAGACTTAGGATGAGGGTAAGGGTTAGGGTGAGGTTTAGGACAAGGGTTAGGGTTAGGGTTAGGATGAGGGTTAGGGTGATGTTTAAGGTTAGGGTTAGGGTGAGGGTGAGGTTTAGGGTTAGGTTTAGGGTGAGGGTTAGGTTTAGGGATAGGGTGAGGGTGAGGGTTAGGTTTAAGGTTAGTGTTAGAGTTAGGGTTAGGCTTAGGGTGAGGGTGAGGGGTAGGGTGAGGGTTTGGGTTAGGGTTAGGTATAGTGTGAGGTTGAGGCTTACGGAGAGGGTTATGGTTAGAGTTAGGGGTAGGGTTAGGGTTAGGTTGAGGATGAGGGTGAGGGTGAGGGTTAGGGTTAGGGTGAGCGTGAGGGTTAGGATTAGGCCTAGGATGAGGGTTAGGGTGAGGGTTAGTGTGAGCGTTAGGGTTAGTTTGAGGGTTAGGGTTAGGGTTAGGTTTAGGGTAATGGTTAGGTTTAGGTTTAAGGTTAGGCCGATGGCTAAGGTGAGGGTGAGGGTGAGTGTGAGGGTGAGGGTGAGGGTTAGGGTGTCAGTGAGGTTTAGTGTAGGGTGAGGATTAGGGTGACAGTGAGTGTAAGATTGAGGGTGAGGGTCAGGGTTAGGTTTCAGGCTAGGGTTAGCTTGAGAGTGAGGGTGAGGGTTAGTGTTTGGATTAGTGTTAGGGTTAGGGATAGGCTGAGGGTGAGCGTGAGGGTGAGGGTGAGGTTTAGTGTTAGGGTTAGGGTGAGGGTTCGGTTTCTTGTGAGGGTTAGGGTAAGGATGAGGGTTAGGGTTCGGTTGAGGTATAGGGTGAGGTTGAGAGAGAGAATGAGGATTACGTTGTATGTTAGGGTTATGGTTAGGGTCAGGTTTACGGTTAGGGTTCGGGTTAGGGTTCGGGTTAGGGTTAGGTTGAGGGTGAGGCTAAGACTGAGGTTTAAGTTGTGGGTGAGGGTGAGTGTGAGAGTGAGGTTTAGGGGTCGGGTTAGGGTTAGGTTGAGGGTGAGGGTGAGGGTTAGTGTTTGGATTAAGGTTAGGTTTAGTGTTAGGCTGAGGGTGAGCGTGAGTGTGAGGGTGATGGTTAGTGTTAGGGTTAGGGTGATGGATAGGTTCATTGTGAGGGTTAGGGTGAGGATCAGGGTAAGTGTTAGGGTGAGGGATAGGGTTAGGTTTAGGGTTAGGGTTAGGGTGAGGGTTAGGGTGAGGGTTAGGGTTAAGTTAAGGGTTAGGTTTAGGGTGAGATTTAGGGTTAATATTAGGGTTAGGTTTAGGGTAAGGGTTAGGGTGAGGGTGAGGGTTAGGGTTAGGGTGAGGTTTAGTGTTAGGGTGAGGGTTAGGGTTAGGATTAAGGTTAGGGTGAGGGCTAGGGTGAGGGTGAAGGTTAGGATTAGGCTTAGGGTTAGGGTGAGGTTTAGGGTTAGGACTAGGTTTAGGGTTAGTGTGAGGGGTAGGGTTAGGGTTAGGGTGAGGGTTACATTTAGTGTGTGTGTTATGGTTAGGGATAGGGTTAGGGTGAGGGTGAGGGTTAGGGTTAGGATTAGGGTTAGGGTGAGGGCTAGGGTGAGGGTGAAGTTTAGGATTAGGCTTAGGGTTAGGGTGAGGTTTAGGGTTAGGACTAGGTTTAGGGTTAGTGTGAGGGGTAGGGGTAGGGTTACGGATAGGGTGAGTGTGAGTATTAGTGTGAGGGTAAGGGTTAGGGTGAGGATTAGGTTGAGGGTGAGGGTTAGGGTGAGGGTTAGATTTAGGGTGAGGGTTATGGTAAGGGTGAGGGCCAGTGTCAGGGTGAGGGTTAGGGTTAGAGTTAGGGTTAGGTTGAGGGTTAGGTTGAGGTTTAGAGTTAGCGTGAGGGTTCGGGTTAAGGTTCGGGTTAGGGTGAGTTGAGGCTGAGGCTGAGGCTTAACGTGAGGGTGAGGGTGAGTGTGAGGGTCAGGATTAGGTTTCGGGTTAGACTTAGCTTGAGGGTGCGGGTGAGGGTTAGTGTTTGGATTAGTGTTAGGGATAGGCTTAGGCTGAGGATGAGCTTGAGGGTCAGGGTGAGGTTTAGTGTTAGGGTTAGGGTGAGGGTTAGGTTTCTTGAGAGGGTTAGGGTAAGGATGAGCGTAAGGGTTAGGTTGAGGTTTAGGGTTAGGGTTAGGGTTAGGTTTAGGTTGAGGTTTAGGGTGAGGGGTAGGGTTAGGGTTAGTGTGAGCCTTAGTGTAAGTGTGAGGGTTAGGATTAGATTTAGGGTTAGGGTTACCGTGAGGGTAAGGGTAAGGGTGAGGGTTAGGATGAGGGTGAGGGTTAGGGATAGGTTTAGGGTGAGGGTGAGTGTTAGGGTGAGGATGAGGGTTAGGGTAAGCCTTAGGGTGAGGGTTAGGGTTCGGGTGAGGGTGAGGGTTAGTTTTAGGGTTAGGGTGAGGGTTAGGATTAGGGTTAGGTTAAGGGTTAGGGTGAGGGGTAGGGTGAGGTTTAGGGTTAGAGTTTTGTTTAGGGTTAGGGTGGAAGTGAGGGTTAGAGTTAGGGTTAGCGTGAGGGTTAGTGTGAGGGTTAAGATTAGGGTTAGGTTTAGGGTGAGGTTAGGGTGAGGGTGAGGGTGAGGGTTAGGGTTAGGATTGCGGTTAGGTTTAGGGTTAGACTGAGGGTGAGGGTGAAGGTTTGGGTTAGGTTGAGGGTAAGGGTTAGGGTTAGGTTTAGGGTGAGGGTGACGGTTAGGGTTAGGGTTAGTGTTAGGGTTAAGATGAGGGTTAGGGTGAGGTGTAGTGTTAGGTTAGGGTGAGGATGAGGGTGAGGGTGAGGTTTAGGGTTAGGTTTAGGATTAGTGTTCGTGTTAGGGTTAGGGTTAGTGTTAGGATGAGGTTTAGGGTGAGGGGTAGGGTTAGGGATAGGTTGAGGGTGAGGGTGATGGTGAGGTTTACGGTTAGGTTGAGGGTTAGTGTTAGGGTTAGGGTGAGCATGAGGGTTAGGGTTAGGTTTAGGATGAGGATTAGTGTGCGGGTTAGGGATAGGGTTAGGGTAATGGTTAGAGTTAGGTTTACGGTTAGTCCGAGGGCTAGGGTGAGGGTGAGGGTTAGGGTGAGGGTGAGGGTGAGGGGTATAGTTAGGATTAGGGTTAGGGTTAGAATTAGGGTGAGTGTGAAGGTGAGGGATAGGTTTATTATTAGGGTAAGAGTTAGGGTTAGGCTGCGGGTCAGGGTGAGTGTTAGGGTTAGGGTTAGGGTGAATGTTAGGGTTAGGCTTAGGGTTAGGATGAGGGTTAAGGTGAGGCATAAGGTTAGGTTTAGTGTGAGTTTTAGGGTTAAGGTGAGGGTTAGTGTTAGGGTGAGGGTAGTGTTTAGGGTGAGGGTTAGTATCAGCGTGAGGGTTAGGGTGAGGGTTAAGGTTACGGTGAAGGTTAGGTTTCGAGTTAGGATTACGGTGAGGGCTAGGGTTAGGGTAACGGTTAGGGTTAGGTTCATGGTGAGGGTGAGAGTTACGTTTAGGATTAGGGTTAGGGTTTGGTTTAGGCTGAGGGTGAGGGTGAGAGTGAAGTTTAGGGTTAGGGTAAGATTTAGGGTTAGGGTTAGCGTGAAGATTAGAGTGTGAGTGAAATTTAGGGTGAGGGTTAGTTTTAGGGTGAGGCTTGGGTTTAGCATTAGGGTGTGGGTTAGAGTTAGGGTGATGTTTAGTGTGAGGGTGAGGGTTAGGGTGAGGGTGAGGGTTAGGGTTAGGGTTAGGGTGAAGGTGAGGTTGAGGGTGAGGGTTAGGGTTAGGGTTAGGGATAGGGTGAGGTTTTGGTTGAGGGTGAGGGTTGGGTTGTGGGTGAGGGTTAGGGTGTGAGGTTTAGGGTGACAGGGAGTGTTAGAGTGAGGTTGAGGTTTAGGGTTAGGGTTAGGGTGATGGTTAGGGTTAGTATTATTGCTAGGGTGAGGGTTAGAGTGAGGGGTATGGTTAGGGTTAGGGTGAGGGTTAGGAATAGTGTGAGGGATAAGGATACGGTTAGGGTTAGGGTGAGCATAAGGGTAAGGGTTAGGATAGGTTGAGGTTGAAGGTTAAAGGTAGAGTTAGGGTTAGGTTGAGGGTTAGGGTGATGTTTAGAGTTAGGGTGAGGGTGAGGGTTAGGGTGAGGTTTAGGGTGAGGATTTGGGTTACGGTGAGATTTAGAGTTAGGGTTAGGGTGAGGGTGAGGTTTAGGTTTAGGGTTAGAGTTAGGGTGAGGGTAAGGGTTAGGGTGAGGTTTAGGATGACTGTGAGGTTTAGGGTTTGGGTGATGTTTAATGTTAGGATTAGAGTTAGGGTGAGGGTTAGGTTGAGAGTTAGGGCTAGGGTGATGGTTAAGGTTAGGATTCGGATTAGGGTTAGGGTGAGGGTTAGGTTTAGGATTAGGTTTAGGATGAAGGTAAGTGTTAGGGTGAGGGTTAGGATTAGGGTGAGGGTAAGGGTTAGGGTGATGTTTAAGGTTAGGATTAGGGTAAGTGTGAGGGTTAGGGTTAGGGTGAGGATAATTTTAGGGTGAGGGCTAGGGTGAGGTTTACCGTAAGGGTTAGAGTAAGGATTAGGGTGAGTTTCAGGGTAAGGAATAGGGTTAAGGTGAGGGTTAGGCTGAGCAGTAGGTATAGGTTGATAGGGTAAGGGTTAGGGTTAGGGGTAGGGTGAGGGTAACGGTAAAGGTGAGGGTGAGGGGTAGGGTTAGGGTTAGGCTTAGCATGAGGGTAAAGGTTAGGGTGAGGTTTAGGATGAGGTTGAAGGTTAGGGTTAGGGTGAGCGTTAGTGTGATATTTAAGGTGAGGGTTAGGGTTAGGGTTAGGGTTAGGGTTAGGGTTAGGGTTAGGGTTAGGGTGTGGGTTCACCTGAGAGTGAGGGTTAGGCTGAGGGTGAGGGTTATGGTTAGGGTTAGGGTGAGTACTACAGATAAGGTTGGGGTTAGGATGAGATTTAGGGTGAGTAGCAGAGTTAGGGTTAGGGTGAGGGTTAGGGTTATAGTGAGGGTTAGGTTTAGGGTTAGGTTTAGAGTGAGGGTAAGGGTTAGGGTTAGGGTGAGGGTGAGGGTGAGGCTTAGGTTTAGGATTAGGGTTTGGGTTAAAGTTAGGCTGAGGGTGAGGGTGAGGGTTAGGGTTAGCGTGAGGGTTACTTCCAGGGTTAGGTTTAGGTTGATGGTTAGGGTGAGGGGTAGGTTTAGGGTTAGGGTAAGGGTGATGGTGAGGGTGAGGGTGAGGGTTAGGGTCAGGGTTAGGGTTAGGGTGAGGGTAAAGGTTAGAGTTAGGTTTAAGTGGAGGGTTAGGGTGAGGGGTAGGGTTAGGGTTAGTGTGAGCCTTAGTGTTAGTGTGAGGGTTAGGGTTAGGGTTAGGATTAGGGTTAACGTGAGGGCAAGGGTAAGTGTGAGGGTTAGCATGAGGGTGAGGGTTAGGGATAGCGTTAGGGTGAGGGTGAGTGTTAGGGTGTGGATGAAGTTTAGGGTTAGGTTTGGGGTGAGGGTTAGGGTTAGGATGAAGGTTATGGTTAGGTTTAGATTTAGGGTGAGGTTGAGGTTTAGGGTTAGGTTAAGTGTTAGGGTGAGGGGAAGGGTTAGGGTTAGGGTTTTGTTTAGTTTTAGGGTCAGGGTGAGGGTTAGTGTTAGGTTTAGGGTGAGTGTGAGGGTGAGGTTTAGTTATAGGTTTAGGTTTAATATGAGGGTGAGTGTTAGGGTTAGGGTTAGGCTTAGAGTTAGGGTGAGGTTGAGGGTTAGGGTTAGGGTTTGGGTGAGGGTGAGGTTTAGTGTTAGTGTTGGGTGAGAGTTAGGGTTAAGGTTAGGGTTAGGATGAGAGATAGGGTTAGGTTGAGGGTGAGGGTGAGCGTGAGGCTTTCGGTTAGGTAAGGATTAGGGTTATGGTTAGGGTGAGGATTAGGTTGAGTTTGAGGGTTAGGAGGGTTAGGGTTAGCTTGAGGTTTAGGGTTAGGGTTAGGGTGATGTTTAGGGTTAGGGTGATGTTTTGGGTGAGGGTGAGGGTTACACTGAGGTGAGGGTTCAGGTGAGGGTGAGCGGTAGGGTGAGGGTGTTAGGGTGAGGGTGAGGGTTAGGGTTAGAGTGAGGGTGACCATGAGGGTGCGGGTGAGGGTGAGGGTTAGGGTTAGCATGAGGGTTAGGGTGAGGGTAATTGTTAGGGTGAGGGTGAGGGTTAGGGTTAGGGTGAGGGCAAGGGTGAGTGTGAGGGTTTCGGTTAGATAAGGTTTAGGGTTAGGGTTAGGGTGAGGGCTAGGTTAAGGGTGAAGTTTTGGGTGAGGGTTAGGGTGAAGTTGATGGTTAGTTTGTGGGTGAGGATTAGGGTAGGGTGAGGGTTAGAGTGTTAGGTTGAGGATGAGGGTTAGATTTAGGGTTAGGTTTAGGGTCAGGGTGAGAATTACTGTTAAGGTTAGGGTTCGCATGAGGGTTAGGGTAAGGGGTTGGGTTAGGGTTAGGTTTACGGTGAGGGAAAGGGTTAGGTGAGGGTAAGGGTAAGGGTTACGGTTAGGGTTAGGGTTACGGTAATTGTTAGGCTGAGGGTTAGGATGATGGTGAGGGTTAGGGTTAGGGTAATGTTTAAGTTTAGGATTAGTGTTAGTGTTAGGGTTAGGCTTAGCGTGAGGGTTAGGGTGAGGATAAGCGTTTGGGTGAAGCTTAGGGTGAGTTTGAGGGTTAGAAGGAGGGTGAGGGTTAGGGAGAGTATTAGGGTTAAGGTTAGGGTGAGAGTAAGGGTTAGGGTGAGGGTTAGGATGAGGGTGAGGTTTAGGGTTAGGGTGAGGGTGAGAGTTAGGGTGATGTTTAGGGTTAGGGTTAGGGTTATTGTGAGGGTTTGGGTTAGGGTTAGGGTTAGGGTTATTGTGAGGCTTAAGCTGAGGGTTAGATTTAGGGTGAAGGTTAGGGTGAGGGTGAGGTTTAGGGTTAGGGTTAGGGTTCGGGTGAGGTTTAGACTTAGGCTGAGGGTTTGGGATAGGGTTAGGTTTAGGGTGAGGGTTAGGGTTAAGGTGAGAGTTAGAGTTAGGGTTAGGTTGAGGGTGAGGGTTAGTTTTAGGGTTAGAGTTAGTGTGAGGGTAAGGGTTAGCTTGAGGGTTAGGATGAGATGAGTGTTAGGGTTATGTTTAAGTTTAGGATTAGGGTTAGGGTGAAGGTTAGGGTTAGAGTTAGGGTTAGTTTGAGGGTTGGAGTTAGGGTTACGGTTAGGGGTAAAGTGAGGATGAGTGTGAGGGTTATGGTAACGGTTAGGTTTAGGTTTAGGGTGAGGGTGAGAGTTCGGGTTAGGATTAGGGTTAGGGTTTTGGTTAGGCTGAGGGTGAGGGTGAGGGTAAGGATTAGGGTTAGGGTAAGATTTAGGGTTAGGGTTAGGGTGAGGATTAGAGTGTGAGTGAAGTTTAGGGTGGGGGTTAGGATTAGGGTGAGGTTTAGGTTCAGGTTTAGGGTGAGGTTTAGAATTAGGGTGATGTTTAGGGTGAGAATGAGGGTTAGGGTGAGGGTGAAGGTTAGGGTTAGGGTTAGGCTTAGTTTAGGGTGAGGGTAAGGTTTAGGGTGAGGGTTAGGGATAGACTGAGGGATAGTGTTAGTGTGAGGGTTAGAGTTTGTGTGAGGGTTAGGTTTAGGGTTAGGGTTAGGGTTACCGTGAGAGTAAGGGTAATGGTGAGGGTTAGGGTTAGGGTTAGAGTGAGGGTTAGGGTGAGGATGAGGGTTAGGGTTAGGGTTAGGGTGAGGGTGAGGGTTAGGGTGAGGGTAAGGGTTAGTGTGAGGGTTAGGTTTAGGCTTAGGTTGAGGTTGAGATTAAGGGTTATTGTGAGGTTTAGGTTGAAGGTGAGGGTTAGGGTGAAGGTTAAGATTAGGGTGAGTGTTAGGGTTAGGGTTAGGGTTAGGCTGATGGCTACTGTGAGGGTGAGGGTTAGGGTGAGGGTGAGGGTGAGGGTTAGGCTGTCGGTGAGGATTAGGGTAGGTTGAGGGTTAGAGTGTTAGGGTAAGGGTTAGAGTTAGGGTTAGGGTTAGGGTTAGGGTCAGAGTGAGGAGTACTGTTAAGGTTAGGGTTAGGTGAGGGTAAGGGTTAGGTGAGGGTTAGGGTTATGGTGAGGGTGAGGGTTAAGGTAATTGTTAGGCGGAGGGTTAAGATGAGGGTTAGTGTTAGGGTTAGGGTGATATTTAAGGTTAGGGTTTGTGTTAGTGTTAGGGTCAGGCTTAGGGGGAGGGTTAGGGGGAAGGTAAGGTTTAGGGTGAGGGTTAGGGTGAGTTTTAGGTTTAAAGGGAGGGTTAGGGTTAGGGATAGTGCTAGGGTTAGGGTTAGGGTGAGGGTAAGGGTTAGGGTGAGGGTTAGCATGAGGTTGAGGTTTAGGGTTAGGGTGAGGGTGAGGGTTAGGGTGAAGTTTAGGGTTAGGGTTAGGGTTAGGCATAGGGTTAAGGTTACTGTGAGGGATAGGGTTAGGGTTAGAGTTAGGGTTAGTGTGAGGGTTAGTGTGAGGGTAAGGGTTAGGGTGAAGGTTAGGGTGAGGGTGAGTTTTAGGGTTAGGGTTAGGGTTAGTGTGAGGTTTAGACTTAGGATGAGGATTTGGGTTAAGGTTAGGTTTAGGGTGAGGGTTAGGTTTAGGGTGAGAGTTAGGGTTAGGGTGAGGGTGAGGGTTAGGTTTAGGATTAGAGTTAGGGTGAGGGTAAGTGTTAGGTTGAGGGTTAGGATGAGGTGAGTGTTAGAGTTAGGGTGATGTTTAAGGTTAGGATTAGGGTTAGGGTGAGGGTTAGGGTGAGTGTTAGGGTTAGTGTTAGGGATAGGTTTAGGATGAGGGTTAGGGTGAGATTCAGGGTTAGGGTGAAGGTTAGGGTGAGGGTGATGGTTAGGGTTAGGGTTAGGGTGAGGTGTAGGGTGAGGGTAAGGTTTACGGTTAGGTTTATGGTAATGGTTAGCGTGAGGGTTAGGGTTTGAGTGAGGGTTAGGGTTAGGTTTAGGGTGAGGGTGAGGGTCAACGTGAAGTTTAGGGTTAGGATTAGTTTTAGGGTTAGGGATAGTCTGAGGGTGAGGGTGAGGGTTAGGGTGAGGATTAGGGTTAGGGTTAGGGTTAGGCTGATGTCTACTGTGAGGGTGAGAGGGTGAGGGTGAGGGTGAGGGTTAGGTTGTTGGTGAGGATTAGGGTAGGATGAGGGTTAGAGTGTTAGGGTGAGGGTGAGGGTTAGAATTAGGGTTAGGTTTAGGGTTAGGGTAGGGTGAGGAGTACCCTTAAGGTTAGGGTTAGCATGAGGGTTAGGGTGAGCGTAAGTGTTAGGTGAGGGTGAGGGTTAGGGTTATGGTTAGGGTTAGGGTAATTGTTAGGCTGAGGGTTAGGATGAGGGTGAGGGTTAGGGTTAGGGTGATCTTTAAGGTTAGGGTGTTAGTGTTAGGTTTAGTGTTAGGGTTAAGGTGAGGGTAAGGGTTAGGGTGAGGGTTAGGGTGAGTTTGAATGTTACAAGGAGGGTTAGGGTTAGGGAGAGTGTTAGGGTTAGGGTTAGGGTGAGGTTAAGGGTTAGGGGGATGTTTTGGGTGAGGGTGAGGGTTACCGTGAGGTGAGGGTTCGAGTGAGAGTGAGGGTTAGTGTGAAGATGAGGGTTAGGGTTAGGGTTTGTGTGAGGATTAGGGTGAGGTTAAGGTTTAGGGTGAGGGTTAGGGTGAGGGTGAGGGTTAGGGTTAGTTTTATGGTTAGGGTGAGGGTTAGGGTGAGGGTTAGGGTTAGGGTTTGGGTGAGGGTGAGGTTGGGGGTTAAGGTTAGGGTGAGAGGGTTAAGCTTAGGGTTAGGATGAGAGTTAGGGTTAGATTGAGGGTGAGGGTGAGGGTTTCGGTTAGGTAAGGGTTAGGGTGATGTTTTGGGTGAGGGTGAGGGTTACCGTGAGATGAGGGTTCAGGTGAAGGTTCTGATTAAGGTTAGGGTTAGGGTTAGGGTAAGGGTTAGGGTGAGGGTAAGGGTTAGGGTTAGGGTGAGGGTGACAGTGAGGGTGAGGGTGAGGGTGAAGGTTAGGGTTAGCGTTAGGGTTAGGTTGGGGGTGTCAGGGTGAGGGTGAGGGTTATGGTTAGGGTGAGGGTGAGGCTGAGGGTGAGAGTTTCTGTTAGGTAAGGTTTAGGGTTAGGGTTACGGTAAGGGCTAGGTTAAGGGTGAGGTTTATGGTGAGGGTGAGGGTGAGGTTGAGGCTTAGGTTGTGGGTGAGGGTTAGGGTTAGGGTGACGGTTAGAGTGAGGGTGAGGGTTAGGCTGAGGCTGACGATTAGGGTTAGGGTTAGGTTTAGGTTGAGGATGATGGTCAGGATGAGGGTTAGGGGGAAGGGGTAGGGTGAGGGTTAGGGTTAGTGTGAGGGTTAGGGTAATGTTTAGAGTGAGGGTTAGGATGACGGTGAGGTTTAGGGTTGGGGTGAGGGAGAGGGTTAGGGTGATGTTTAGGTTTAGGGTTAGGTTTAGAGTTAGTGTGAGGGTTAGGGTTAGGGTTAGAGTTAGGGTTAGTGTGAGGCTTAGTGTGAGGGTAAGGGTTAAGGTGAAGGTTAAGGTGATGGTTAGGGTTAGGGTTAGGTTAAGGGTTAGGGTGAGGGTTAGGGTTAGGGTGATGGTTAGGGTTAAGGTTAGGGTGAGGATGAGGGTCAGGGTGAAGTTTAGGGTTATGATTAGTTTTAGTTTAGGGATAGTCTGAGGTGAGGGTGAGGGTGAGGGTGAGGATTAGGGTGAGGATGAGGGCTAGGTTTATGGTTAGGGTTAGGGTGAGGGTTGGGGTGAGGGTTAGGGTGAGGGTGAGGTTAGGGTGAGGATAAGGGTTAGAGTGAGAGTTAGATTTAGGTTTAGGTTGAGGGTAAGTGTTATTGTGAGGTTTAGGATGAAGGTAAGGGTTAGGGTGAGGGTTAGGATTAGGGTGAGCTTTAGGGTTAGGGTTAGGGTTAGGCTGATGGGTAATGTGAGGGTGAGAGGGTGAGGGTGAGGGTGAGGGTTAGGGTGTTGGTGAGTATTAAGCTAGGGTTAGGGTTAGAGTGTTAGGGTGAGGGTAAGGGTTAGATTTAGAGTTAGGGTTAAGGTTAGGGTCAGGGTAATTGTTAGGTGAGGGTTCGGGAGAGAGTTAGGGTTAGGGTTAGGGTGAGGGTAAGGATTAGGGTGATGTTTTGGGTGAGGGTGAGGGTTACCGTGAGGTGAGGGTTCGAGTGAGAGTGAGGGTTAGTGTGAGGATGAGAGTTAGGTTTAGGGTTTGTGTAAGGATTAGGGTGAGTTTAAGGTTTAGGGTGAGGGTTACGGTGAGGGTGAGGGTTAGGGTAAGTTTTAGGATTAGGGTGAGGATTAGGGTGAGGGTTAGGTTTAGGGTTATGGTTTGGGTGAGGGTGAGGTTTGGGGTTAGGGTTAGGGTGAGAGTTAGAGTTAAGTTTAGGGTTAAGATGAGAGGGTTAGGTTGAGGGTGAGGTTTAGGGTTTCGGTTAGGTAAGGGTTAGGGTTATGGTTAGGGTGAGGATTAGGGTGAGTTTGACGGTTAGAGGGAGGGTTAGGGTTAGAGTGAGAGTTAGAGTTAGGGTTAGGGTGACCGTTAGGGTTAGGGTGATATTTAGGGTGAGCGTGAGGGTTACCGTGAGGTGAGGGTTCGGGTGAAGGTGATGGTTTGGGTGTGGGTAATGGTTAGGGTGAGGGTGAGGGTTAGGGTTAGGGTGATTGTGGCAGTGAGGGTGAGGGTGAGGGTGAAGGGTAGGGTTAGCGTGAGGGTTAGGGTGAGGGTGAGGGTTATCGTCAGGGTGAAGGTGTGGGTGAAGTTGAGGGTTTCAGTTATATAAGGTTTAGGGTTAGGGTTACCGTAAGGGCTAGGTTAAGAATGAGGTTTATGGTGAGAGTGAGGGTGAGGTTGAGGGTTAGGGTGTGGGTGAAGGTTAGGTTTAGGGTGAGGGTTAGAGTTAGGGGAAGGTTAGGGTGAGGCTGGGGGTTAGGTTTAGGTTTAAGTTTAGGGTGAGGATTAGGGTCAGGATGAAGGTTAGGATGAAGGGGTTGGGTTAGGGTTAGGGTGAAGGTGAGGGTTAGGGTTATGGTGAGGGTCTGGGTAAGGGTTAGGTGAGGGTTAGGATGACGGTGAAGTTTAGGGTTGGGGTGAGGGTGAGGATTAGGGTGATGTTTAGGGTTAGGGTTAGTGTGAGGGTTAGGGTTAGGTTTAGAGTGAGGGTTAGTGTGAGGGTAAGGTTTAGGGTGAAATTTAGGGTGATGGTGAGGTTTAGGGTTAGTGTTAGGGTTAGAGGTTTAGGCTTAAGATGAGGGTTTGGGTTAGGGTTAGGTTTAGAGTGATGGTTAGGGTTAGGGTGATAATTAGAGTTAGGTTTAGGGTGATTGTGAGGGTTAGGTTTAGGGTTAGTGTTAGGGTGAGGGTAAATGTTAGGTTGAGGGTTAGGATGAGGTGAGTGTTAGGGTTAGGTTCATGTTTAAGGTTAGGATTAGGGTTAGGGTGAGGGTTAGGGTGAGGGTTAGTGTTAGCGCTAGGAATAGTTTTAGGATGAGGGTTAGGGTGAGGGTAAGGTTTAGGGTGAAGGTTATGGTGAGGGTGATGGTGAGGGTTAGGGTAAGGGTGAGGGTGAGGGTCATGGTGAAGTTTAGGGTTTGGATTAGTTTTAGGGTTAGGGATAGTCTGAGGGTCAGGGTGACTGTGAGGGTGAGGGTTAGGGTTAGGGTTAGGCGGAGGGCTACAGTGAGGGTGAGGGTTAGGGTTAGGGTTAGGGTTAAGGTGAGGTTGAAGATGAGGGTGAAGATGAGGGTTAGGGTGTGGGTGAGGCTTAGGGTTAGGGTGAGGGTTAGGGTGACAGTGAGGGTTAGAGTGAGGGTGAGTCTTAGGGTACGGGCGAGGGTTAGCGTTAGGGTTAGGGTGAGGGTTAGGGTGAGGGGTAGGATTAGGGTTATCATGAGGGTTCGGGTGAAGTTTCGGATTAGTGTGAGGGTTAGGGTTAGGATGAGGGTGAGGGCAATTTGTAGGCAGAGGGTTAGGGTAAGGAAAAGGGTTAGGATTAGGGTTAAGGTTAGGGTGAGATCTAGGGTGAGGGTTAGGGTTAGGGTTCGGGTTAGGGTTAGGATGAGGGTTAGGGTGAGTTTTAGGGTTAGGGTTAGTTTGAGGGTTAGGGTTAGGGTTACGGTTAGGGTTAGGTTTATGGTGAGGGTGAGAGTTAGGGTTAGTGTGAGGGTTAGGGTTAGTATGAGGGTTAGAGTTAGGGTTAGGGTTAGGGTGAGGATAAGGTTTAGGGTATTAGGATGAGGGTGAAGGTTAGGGTTAGGGTGAGGGTGAGGGTTAGGGTGATGTTTACTATTAGTGTTAGGGTTAGGTTTAGTGTGAGGGTTAGGTTAAGGTTAGAGTGAGGGTTAGTGTGAGGGTTAGGGTGAGGTTAAGTGTTAAGGTGAAGGTTAGGGTGAGGGTGAGGGTTAGGGTTAGGGTAAGGGTTAGTGTTAGGGTGAGGGTTAGGATTGGGGTTAGGGTGAGGTTGAGGGTTAGGGTTAGAGTTAGGGTTAGGTTGAGGGTTAGGGTGAGGTTTAGCGTTAGGTTGAGGGTGGGAGTTAGGGTTAGGTTTGGGGTGAGTGTTAGGTTTAGGGTGAGAGTTAGAGTTAGGGTTAGGGTAAGGGTGAGGCTTAGGTTTAGGTTTGGGTTTAGAATTAGGGTGAGGGTGAGGTTGAGGAATAGGGTTAGGATTAGGGTTAAGGTTAGGGTGAGGGTTAGAGTTATGTTTAGGGTTAGGGGTAGGGGTAGGGTGAGGGTGAGGTTTAGGGTGAGTGTTAACCTTAGGGATAAGGTTAGTGTTAGGGTTAGGTTGAGGGTAAGGGTGAGGGTGAAGGTTAGGGTGAGGGTTAGGTTTAGGATTAGGGTTTGATTGAGGTGTCGGGTGAGCTTTAGGTTTAGGGTTAGTGTGAGGGTTAGGCTTAGTGTTAGAGTTAGGGTGAGGGTTAGGGCAAGGGTTAGCGTAAGTATTAGGGTGAGTTTCAGGGCGAAGAATAGGGTTAGGGTGAGGGTTAGGATGAGCAGTAGGTTTAGGTTGAGGGTTAGGGTGAGTGTTAGGGTTAGGGGTAGGCTGAGGGTAACAGTAAGGGTGAGGGTGAGGGTTAGGCTTAGGCTTAGGCTTAGCGTGAGGGTAAAGGTTAGGGTGAGGTTTAGGATGAGGGTGAAGTTTAGGGTTAGGCTGAGCGTTAGTGTGATGTTTAAGGTGAGGGTTAGGGTTAGGATTACGGTTAGGGTTAGGGTCAGGGTGAGTGTGAGGGTGTGGTTTAACGTGAGTTTGAGGGTTAGGGTGAGGGTGAGGGTTAGGGTGAGGTTTAGGGTTAGGGTTTTAGTGAGGGTGAGGTTTAGGTTAAGTGTTAGTGTGAGAGTTACGGTTAAGGTTAGGGTTAGGATGAGAGTTAGGGTTAGGTTGAGGGTGAGGGTGAGGATGAGGGTTTTGCTTAGGTAAGGGTTAGAGTTATGGTTAGGGTGAAGATTAGGGTGAATTTGAGGGTTACAGGGAGGGTTTCGTTTAGGGTGAGGTTTAGGTTTAGGGTTAGGGTGATGGGTAGGGTTAGGGTGATGTTTTGGGTGAGGGTGAGGGTTACCCTGAGGTGAGGGTTCGGGTGAGGATGAGGGTTAGGGTGAGGGTAAGGGTTAGGGTGAGGTTGAGGGTCAGGGTTAGGGTGATGGTGACCGTGAGGGTGCAGGTGAGGGTGAGGGTTAGTGTTAGCGTGAGGTTTAGGGTGAGTGTGTTAGGGTGAGGATGAGGGTTAGGGTTAGGGTGAGGGCTAGGTTAAGGGTGAGGTTTTGGGTGAGGGTGAGGTTGGGGTTGAGGGTTAGGGTGTGGGTGAGGGTTAGGGTGAGGGTGAGGGTGAGGGTTAGAGTGAAGGTGAGGGTTATGGTGAGGCTTAGGGTTAGGTTTAGGGTGAGGATTAGGGTCAGGATGAGGGTTAGGGTGAGGGTTATGGTTAGGGTGAGGGTGAGGGTGAGGGTTAGGGTTAGTGTTAGGGTTAGTTTTAGGGTTAGGGTTAGGGTGTGGGTATGTTTTAGGGTGAGGGTTTGGATGAGGGTGAGTGTTACGGTTAGGGTGAGGGTTAGGTTTAGAATGAGGATTAGTGTTAGCTTGAGGGTTAGGGTTAGAGTTAGAGTTAGGGTGAGGTTGAAGATGAGGGTGAAGATGAGGGTTAGGGTGTGGGTGAGGGTTAGGGTTAGGGTGAGGGTTAGGGTGACAGTGAGTTTAGCTTGAGGGTGAGGCTTAGGGTACGGGTGAGGGTTAGCGTTAGGGTTAGGGTGAGGGTTAGGGTGAGGGGTAGCATTAGGGTTATCGTGAGGGTTAGGGTGAATTTTCGGGTTAGTGTGAGGGTTAGGGTTAGGGTGAGGGTGAGGGCAATTTTTAGGCTGAGGGTTAGGGTAAGGATGAGGGTTAGGATTAGGGTTAAGGTTAGGGTGAGGTCTAGGGTGAGGGTTAGGGTTACGGTTCGGGTTAGGGTTAGGATGAGGGTTAGGGTGAGTGTTAGGTTTAGGGTTAGTTTGAGGGTTAGGGTTAGAGTTACGGTTAGGGTTAGGGTGAGGATGAGGATGAGGGTTAGGGTAACGGTTAGGGTTAGGTTTAAGGTGAGGGTGAGAGTTAGGATTAGGATTAGGGTTAGGGTTTGGTTTAGGCTGAGGGTGAGGGTGAGGGTTAGATTTAGGGTAAGATTTAGGGTTAGAGTTAGGGTGAGGATTAGAGTGTGGGTGAAGTTTAGGGTGAGGGTTAGCTTTAGGGTGAGGTTTAGGTTTAGGATTAGGGTGAGGATTAGAGTTAGGGTGATGTTTAGGGTGAGGGTGAGGGTTAGGGTGAGGGTGAGAGGGTTAGTATTAGGGTGAAGGTGAGTTTGAGGGTGAAGGTTAAGGTTAAGGTTAGGGATAGGGTGAGGTTTTGGGTGAGGGTGAGGGTTGGGTTTAGGGTTAGAGTTAGGGTGAGGGTAAGGGTTAGGGTGAGATTTAGGATGAGGTTGAGGGTTAAGGTTTGGGTAATGTTTAATGTTAGGATTAGGGTTAGGGTGAGGGTTAGGCTTAGGGTTAGAGTTAGGGTGATGGTTAAGGTTAGGATTCGGGTAAGGGTGAGGGTGAGGGTTAGGGTTCGGTTTAGGGTTAGGGTGAGGGTTAGGTTTAGGGTTAGGGTTAGGGTGAGTGTAAAGGTTAGTGTGAGGGTTAGGATGAGGGAGAGGGTAAGGGTTAGGGTGATATTTAAGGTTAGGATTAGGGTTAGGGTGAGGGTGAGGGTTAGGGTTAGTGTTAGGGTGTTAGGGTGAGGGTTAAGGTTAGGGTGAGGATTCGGGTTAGGTTTAGGGTTAGGGTGAGGGTGAGCGTCAGGGTGAAGTTTTGGGTTAGGATTACGTTTAAGGTTAGGGATAGGCTGAGGATGAGGGTGAGTGTGAGGGTGAGGGTCAGGGTTAGGTTTAGGTTTAGGCTGAGGGCTATGGTGAGGGTGAAGGTTAGGGTGAGAGTGAGGGTGAGGGTGAGTGGGTTAGGTAAGGGTTAGAGGGAGGGTTCTGGTTAGGGTGAAGTTTAGGGTTAGGGTTAGGTTGCGTTTTAGGGTTAGGGTGATGTTTTGGGTGAGGGTGAGGGTTACTGTGAGGTGAGGGATCGAGTGAGGGTGAGAGGGTGAGGATGAGGGTTAGGGTTAGGGTTTGTGTGAGGATTAGGGTGAAGTTAAGGTTTAGGGTGAGGATGAGGGTTAGAGTTAATGTTAGGGTTAGGGTGAGGTTTAGGGTTTGGGTGAGGGTGAGTTTGAGGGTTAGGATTAGGGTGAGTGTTAGGGTTAAGGTTAGGGTTAGGCTGAGAGTTAGGGTTAGGTTGAGGGTGAGGGTAAGGTTTAGGGTTTCAGTTAGGTAAGGGTAAGGGTAATGGTTAGGGTGAGGAGTGGGGTGAGATTGAGGGTTAGAGGGAGGGTTACGGTTAGGGGTAGGGTTAGGGTTAGGGTGATGGTTAAGGTTAGGCTGATGTTTTGGATGAGGGTTAGGGTTACCGTGAAGTGAGGGTTCGGGTGTGGGTGAGGGTTAGGGTGAGGGTAAGGGTTAGAGTGAAGGAGAGGGTTAGGGTTAGGGTGAGGGTGACCGTGAGGGTGAGGTTTAGGGTTAGCATGAATGTTAGGGTGAGGGTGTTAGGGTGATTGTGAGTGTTAGGGTTAGGGTGAGGGTTAGGTTAAGGGTGAGGTTTTGGGTGAGGGTGAGGGTGAGGTTGAGGGTTAGGGTGTGGGTGAGGGTTAGGGTTAGGGTTAGGGTTAGGCTTAGGGTGAGGAGTAGGGTTAGGTTTAGGGTGAGGGTTAGGTTTATTGTGAGGGTTAGGTTTACGGATAGGGCTAGGGTGAGGATAAGGGCTAGGGTGGGGGTTTGGGTGAGAGTGAGGGTTAGGGTTAGCGTGAGTGTTAGGGTGAGTGTTAGGATGAGGGTTAGGGTTAGGGTTAGGTTTAGGGTTAGGGTGAGGGTTAGGGTTAGGTTTAGTGTGAGGGTAAGGTTTAGGGTGAGGGTAAGGCTGAGAGTGAGGGATAGGTTTAGCGTGAGTGTTTAGGTGAGGGTTAGGGTGAGGGTTAGGGTTAGGGTTAAGGTGAGGGTTAGGATTAGGGTTAGGGTTAGGGTTAGCTTTAGGGTTAGGGTTAGGGTTAGGGTTTACAATTTGATGTTCACCAGGAACACCTGGAGGCCTGACGGTAAACAGAATCTGAAATTCTTCCTAAGAAGCCTTGAAAAGGAGTGAAACGCACCTATCTTGCAATAACTCAGAACCTCATTCTGAGTGTTTCTGGCAGAAGTCATTCACACAACGGTGGACTAATTAGAGCCTGACATAGCTAGTGCCGTCCATATTCCTGGATGGACAGTTGTCGCGTCCCAAACAACTGAGGTGTAGTTCTCCAAACTTTCACAGAGTACCATAAGTACAGGTTCAACTTACTTCCTCAGGTTGAATAGAGTTTAGCCATCAAAGATGTAATCAGTAGAGGGTTAGGATTAGGGTTCTTACTAGAGTGAGGTTTAGGGTTAAGGTTTAGGGTTAGGGTTAGGGTAAGTGTTAGGTTTAGAGTGAGGGTTAGGTTTAGGTTTAGGGTTAGGGTGAGGGTGAGGGTTAGGGTTAGGGTGAGTGTAAGGGTTAGGGATAGGGTGAGTGTGAGTGTGAGGGTTAGGGTTCGGTGAACGTTAGAGTAAGGGTGAGGTTTGGGGTTGGATAAGGGTTAGAGTTAGGTTGAGGGTGAAGGGGAAGGTTAAGTTTAGGTTACGGTTAGGGTTAGGGTTAGGATTAGCGTTAGGGTTAGGGATAGACTGAGGGTGAGGGTGAGGTTGAGGGTGAGTGTTTGGTTTAGGACGAGTGTTAGGGTTAGGGTTAGCGTGAGTTTTAGGGTTAGGATGAGTGTTGGGGTGAGGGGTAGTTTTACGGTTAGGGTGAGGGTTAGGGTTAGTGTGAGGGAGAAGTTATGGTTAGGGTTAGGGTGAGGGTAAGTCTTAGTGTGAGGTTTAGGGTTAGGGTTAGGGTGAGGGTTAGGGTGAAGGTAAGTGTAAGAGTGATGGTTAGAGTGAAGCTGAGTGTTAGGTTTAGTTTAGTTACGTTTAGGTTTAGGGTGAGGTTTAGGGTTAGGGTTAGGGTTAGCGTGAGTTTTAGGGTTAGGATGAGTGTTGGGGTGAGGGGTAGTTTTACGGTTAGGGTGAGGGTTAGGGTCAGGGTGAGGGTTAGAGTTAGGGTGAGGGTTAGGGTTAGGGTGAGGTTTAGGGTGAAGGTGAGGGTTCGGGTGAGGTGAGCATGGGTAGGGTTAAGGTTAGGGTGAGGGTTAGGGTTAGTGTGAGGGTTAGGGTTAGGGTTAGGGTAAGGGTGAGGGTGAGGGTTAAGGTGAGGGTTAGGGTTAGCATTTTGGTTAGGGTGAGGGTTAGGGTGAGGGTTAGGGTTAAGTTTAAGGTTAGGGTAAGGTTGAAGTTGAGGGTTAGAGTTAGGATTAGAGTCAGGCTTTGGTTTAGGGTGAGGGGTAGGGTTAGGTGTAGGGTGAGGGTTGGGTTTAGTCTGAGGGTTACGGTTAGGGTTAAGGTTAGGGTTATGGT
The DNA here is from genome assembly GCF_019054845.1 of Dipodomys spectabilis. Classification (NCBI taxonomy): domain Eukaryota; kingdom Metazoa; phylum Chordata; class Mammalia; order Rodentia; family Heteromyidae; genus Dipodomys; species Dipodomys spectabilis. The sequence goes on along the minus strand of NW_024871407.1, from coordinate 10,832 downwards.
GAAGGTAAACCTTAGGGTTAGGGTTAGGGTTAGGGTTAGCCTTGGGGTGAGGCTTAGTGTTAGTGTGAGGAATAGGGTTAGGGTTATGTTTAGGGGTTAGGCTGAGGGGCAGGGTTAGGGTTAGCGTGAGGGTTAGGGTGAAGTTTAATGTTAGGTTTCGGGTTAGCGTGAGGCTTGGGTTTAGGGGGAGGGTTAGGGTTAGGGTTAGGGTTAGGGTTAGGGTTAGGGTGAGTGTTAGTTTGAAGATAAGGGTAAGGGTGATGGTTAGGGTTAGGCTGAATGTTAGGTTTAGTTTTAGGGCTAGGGTGAGGGTTAGGGTTAGGGTGAGGGTTAGGGTTAGGGTGAGGGTTAGGGTTAGGGTGAGGGTTAAGGTGAAGTTGAGGGTTAGGGTGAGGTGTAGGCTGAGGGGTATGGTTAAGGTTAGGGTGAGGGTTAGGGTTAGTCTGAGGGTTAGGTTTAGCTTTAGGGTAAGGGTGAGGGTGAGGGTTAGAGTGAGGGTTAGGGTTAGCATTTCGGTTAGGGTGAGGGTTAGGGTGAAGTTTAGGGTTAGGTTAAGGGTGAAGGTGAGGGTTATGGTTAGGCTTAGTGTGAGGCTTTGGTTTAGCGTGAAGGGTAGGGTTAGGTTTAGGGTGAGGGTTTGGTTTAGTCTGAGGGTTAGGGTTAGGTTTGAGGTTAGGGTTATGGTGAAGGTAAACGTTAGGGTTAGGGTTAGCCTTAGGGTGAGGCTAAGTGTTAGTGTGAGGAATAGGGTTAGGGTTATGTTTAGGGTTTGGGTGAGGGTTAGGGTGAGGCTGAGTGTTAGGTTTAGTTTTATGGTTAGGGTGAGGGTTAGGGTGAAGGTGAGGGTTCAGGTGAGGTGTAGGATGAGGGGTAGGGTTAAGGTTAGGGTGAGGGTTAGGTTTAGTTTGAGGGCTAGGGTTAGGTTTAGGGTAAGGGTGAGGGTGAGGGTTAGGTTGAGGGTGAGGGTTAGGGTTAGCATTTCGGTTAGGGTGAGGGTTAGGGTTAAGGTTAGCGTGAGGCTTTGGTTTAGGGTGAGGGGTAGGATTAGGTTTATGGTGAGGGTTCGGTTTAGTCTGAGGGTTAGGGTTAGGGTTAAGGTTAGGGTTAGGTTTAGGGTTTGAGTTAGCCTTAGGGTGAGGCTTAGGGTTAGTGTGAGGAATAGGGGTAGGTTTATGTTTAGGGTTAGGGTGAGGGGTAGGGATAGGGTTTGGGTGAGGGTTAGGGTGAAGTTTAGGGTTAGGTTGAGGGTTAGCGTGAGGCTTTGGTTTAGGGGGAGGGTTAGGGTTAGGATTAGGGTTAGGGTGAGGGTTAGGGTGAAGGTAATGGTTAGGGTGAGGCTGAGTGTTAGGTTTAGTTTTAGCTTTAGGGTGAGGGTTAGGGTCAGGGTGAGGGTTAGGGAGAGGGTGAAGGTTAGGGTTAGTGTGAGGGTTAGGTTTAGGTTTAGGGTAAGGGTGAGGGTGAGGGTTAGGTTGAGGGTGAGGGTTAGGGTTAGCATTCCGGTTAGGGGGAGGGTTAAGGTTAAGGTTAGGGTTAGGGTAAGGGTTAAGGTGCAGGTTAGGGTTAGGGTTAGCGTGAGGCTTTGGTTTAGGGTGAGGGGTAGCGTTAGGTTTAGGGTGAGGGTTGGGTTTAGTCTGAGTTTTAGGGTTAGGGTTAAGGTTAGGGTTATGGTGAAGGTAAAGGTTAAGGTTAGGGTTAGGGTTAGGTTCAGCCAGAGGGTGAGCATTAGTGTTAGTTTGAGGATTAGGGTTAGGGTTAAGTTTAGGGTTAGGGTGAGGGGTAGGGTTAGGGTTTGGGTGAGTGTTAGGGTGAAGTTTATGGTTAGGTTTAGGGTTAGCGTGAGACTTTGGTTTAGGGGGAGTTTTAGGAATAGGGTTAGGGTTAGGGTGAGGGTTAGAGTAAGGGTGAGGGTTAGGTTTAGTGTGAGGGTTACGGTTACGGTTAGGGTGAGGTTGAGGGTTAGGGTTAGGGTTAGGGTTAGGATTAGGGTTAGAGTGAGGTTTAGGGTTAGGCTTAGGGTTAGGCTGAGGATGAGGGTGAGTGTGAGTGTTAGGGTGAGGGTAAGAGTTAGCGTGAGAGTTAGTGTTAGGTATAGGTTGAGGGTTAGGTTTAGGTTGATTTTTAGGGTAAGGGTTAGGATTAGGGGTAGAGTGAGTGTTCAGGTGAGAGTGATGGTTTGAGTGTGGGTGATGGTTAGGGTTAGAGTGAGGGTTAGGGTGACGTTGAGGGTTAGGGTGAGGGAGAGGTTTAGGGTTAGGGATAGGGTTAGGGTTATGGTGAGGGTTAGAATTAGAGGTAGTGTGAGGGTTAGAATGTGGGGTAGGCTAAGAATTAGGGTGAGGGTTAGGGTTAGGGTTATTGTTAGATTGAAGTTTACGGTCAGGGTTAGGTTTAAGGTTAGGGTGAGATTTAGGTTTAGGTTTAGGTTTAGGGTTAGGGTTAGTGTGTGGGCTAGGGTGAGGGTGAGGATGAGGGTTAGGTTTAGGAATAGGGTTAGGTTTAGGGTTAGGTTAGGGATAGGATGAGGCTTAGTAAGGTTTAGTGTGAGGGTTAGGGTGAGGGTGAGGTTTAAGGTTAGGGTGCGGGTTAGGGTTAAGCTGATGTTTAGTGTGAGGGTGAGGGTTAGGTTGAGGGTGAGGGTTCGGGTACGGGTGAGGGTTAGGGTTAGGGTTAGGGTTAGGGTTAGGCTGAGGGTGAGGTTGAGGTTGAGGGTTAGGGTTAGGTTTAGGGTTACGGTGATGGGTATACTTAGGCTTAGGGTTAGGATTAGAATTAGGGTGAGTGTGAGGGTGAGGAATATGGTTAGCATTAGGGTTAGGGTTAGGATTAGGCTGAGGGTCAGAATGAGTGTTAGGGTTAGGGTTAGGGTTAGGTTGAGTATTAAGGTTAGGCATAGGGTTAGCATGAGTTTTAAGATGAGTGTTGGGGTTAGGGTTAGGGTGAGGGTAAGGGTTAGTGTGAAGTTTAGGGTGAGGGTGAGGATAAGGTTTAGGGTGATGGTTAGGATGAGGGTGAGGGTTAGGGTTAGGGTGAGTGTTAGGGTTAGAGTCAGGATGAGGGTGAGGTCTAGGGTGAGGGTGAGATTTAGTGTGAGGGTGAGGGTGAGGGTGAGGGTTAGGGTGTGGGTTACGGTTAGGGTTAGGGTTAGGGTTAGGTTGAGGGTGAGGCTGAGGTTGAGGTTTAAGGTGAAGGTGAGGGTGAGTGTGAGGGGAGGGTTAGGGTTCAGGTTAGGATTAGGTTGAGGGTGAGGGTGAGGGTTAGTGTTTGGATTAGGGTTAGGATTAGGGTTAGGCTGAGTGTTAGTGTGAGGGTGAGGGTGATGGTTAGTGTTAAGTTTAGAGGGAGGGATAGGTTTATTGTTAGGGTTAGGATGAGGATGAGGGTAAGGGTTAGGTTTAGGGTTAGGGGGAGGGAGAGGGTTAGGGTGAGGGTTTGGGTTAAGTTAAGGGTTAGGGTTAGGGTGACGGTTAGGGTCAGGGTTCGGGTGAGCGTAAGGGTTAGGGTGAAAGTTAGAGTTAAGGTGAAAATTAGAGTTAGGGTTAGGGTGAGGTTGAGGGTTAAGGTTAGGATTAGGTTTAGAATTTGGGTGAGGGTGAGGGTGAGTTATAGGGTTAGGATTAGAGTTAGATTTAGGGTTAGGCTGAGGATGAGGGTGAGTGTTAGGGTTAGGGTTAGGGTTAGGGTGAGTGTTAGGGTTAGACTTAGGGTTAGGATAAGGGTTAAGGTGAGGGGTAGGGTTTGGGTTAGTTTGAGGGTTAGGGTTAGGTTGAGGGATAGGGTGTGGATTATGGTTAATGTTAGGGTCAGGGTTAGGGTTAGGGTGAGGGTTAGGGTTAGGGTGAGGGTGAGAGTCAGGGTGAAGTTTAGGTTTAGGATTAGTTTTACGGTAGGGATAGTCTGAGGGTGAGAGTGAGGATGAGTGTGAGAGTTAGGGTTAGGTAAGTGTTAGGCATATGTTTAGGTTGAGTATTAGGGTGATTTTGAGGGTTAGAGGCAGGGTTAGCCTTAGGGAGAGGGTTAGGGTTAGGGTTAGGGTTAGGGTTATGTTTTGGGTGAGTGTGAGGGTTACCTTGAGGTGAGGGTTGGAGTGATCGTGAGGGTTAGGGTGAGGATGAGGGTTAGGATTAGGGTTTGTGTGATTATTAGGGTGAGGTTAAGGCTTAGGGTGAGGGTTAGGGTTAGTGTTAGGGTTAGAGTGAGGGTTAGGGTGAGGGTTAGGGTTAGGGTTTTGGTGATTGTGAAGTTTAGGTTTAGGGTTAGGGTGAGAGTTAGGGTTAAGGTTAGGGTTAGGATGAGAGTTAGGGTTACGTTGAGGATGAGGGTGAGGATGACGGTTTCGGTTAGGGAAGGGTTAGGGTTATGGTTAGGGTGAGGATTAGGGTGAATTTGAGGGTTACAGGGAGGGATACGTTTAGGGTGAGGTTTAGGGTTAGGGTGAGGGGTAGGGTTAGGGTGAGGTTTTGGGTGAGGGTGAGGGTTACCCTGAGGTGAGGGTTCAGGTGAGGATGAGGGTTAGGGTGAGGGTAAGGGTTAGGGTGAGGTTGAGGGTTAGGGTTAGGGTAAGGGTGACCGTGAAGGTGCGGGTGAGGGTGAGGGTTAGTGTTAGCGTGTGGGTTAGGGTGAGTGAAAGAGGGTGAGCATGAGGGTTAGGGTTAGGGTGAGGGTGAGGGCTAGGTTAAGGGTGAGAGTTTGGGTGAAGGTGAGAGTGAGGTTGAGGGTTAGGATGTGGATGAGGGTTAGGGTTAGTGTGAAGGTTAGAGTGAAGGTGAGGTTTATGGTGAGGCTGAGGGTTAGGTTTAGGGTTAGGTTTAGGGTGAGGATTAGGGTCAAGATGAGGGTTAGGGTGAGGGTTAGGGTTAGGGTTAGGGTGAGTGTTAGGGTTAGTGTGAGGGTTATTGTTAGGGTTAGGGTTAGGGTGAGGTTAAGGTTTAGGGTGAGGGTTTTGGATGAGGGTGAGTGTTACGGTTAGAGTGAGGGTTAGGTTTAGGGTGAGGGTTAGTGTTAGGGTGAGGTTTAGGGTTAGGGTTAGGGTGAGGTTGAAGGTGAGGGTGAAGATGAGGGTTAGGGTGTGGGTAAGGGTTAGGGTTAGGGTGAGGGTTAGGGTGACAGTGAAAGTTAGCTTGAGGGGGAGGCTTAGGGTACGGTTGAGGGTTAGCATTAGGGTTAGGGTTAGGGTGAGGGGTAGGATTAGGGTTATCATGAGGGTTAGGGTAAAGTTTCGGGTTAGTGTGAGGGTTAGTGTTAGGGTGAGGGTGAGAGCAATTTTTAGGCTGAGGGTTAGGGTAAGGATGAGTGTTAGGATTAGGGTTAAGTTTAGGGTGAGGTCTAGGGTGAGGGTTAGGGTTAGGGTTCGGGTTAGGGTTAGGATGAGGGTTAGGGTGAGTGTTACGGTTACGATTAGTTTGAGGGTTAGGGTTAGGGTTACGTTTAGGGTTAAGGTGAGGATGAGGGTGAGGGTTTGTGTAACGGTTAGGTTTAGGTTTATGGTGAGGGTGAAATTTAGATTTAGGATTAGGGTTAGGCTTTGGTTTAGGATGAGGGTGCGGTTGAGGGTTAGGGTGAGAGTTAGGGTTAGGTTGGTGATTAGGGTGATGTTTAGAGTTAGGGTGAGGGTGAGGGTTAGGGATAGGTTTAAGGTGAGGGTTTGGGTTTTGGTGAGAGTTAGAGTTAGGGTTAGGGTGAGGGTGAGGTTTAGGTTTTGGGTTAGAGTTAGGGTGAGGGTAAGGGTTAGGGTGAGGTTTAGGATGAGGGTGAGGGTTAGGGTTTGGGTGATGTTTAATATTAGGATTAGGGTTAGGGTGAGGGTTAGGGTGAGGGTTAGGGTTAGGGTTAGGGTTAGGGTTAGGGTTAGGCTTAGTGTGAGGGTGAGGGGAAGGGTGAGTGTTTGGGTTAAGTTTAGGATTAGGTTGAGGTAAGGGTTAAGGTGAGGTTTAGGGTTAGGGTGAAGCGTAGTGTGAGGGTTAGTGTTAGGGTTATGGTTCGGTTAGGGTGAGGGTTAGGGTGAGGTTTAAGGTTAGTGTTAGGGTTGGGGTAGATTGAGTGTTAGGGTTAGTGTGAAGTTTAGGGTGAGGTTAGGTTTAGGGTTAGTGTGAGGGTAAGGGTTTTGGTGCGGGTTAGAGTGAGAGTGAGGGTTGGGGTAAGGTTTAGATGTAGGATTAGATTCAGAGTGAGGGTTAGGGTTAGGGTTAGTGTGAGGGTTAGGCTGAGTGGTAGGGTTAGGGTTAGGATGATGGTGAGGTTGAGGTTTTCGGTTACGTAGGGATTAGGTTTAGGGTTAAGGAGAGGATTAGGGTTTGGGAGTGAGGGTTACGGAGCTGGTAAGTGTTAGGGTTTGGGTGAGGGTTAGGGTTAGGGTGAAGCTGAGGGTGAGAGTTTTGTTTAGGTTAGGGGTTAAGGTTAGGTTTAGGGTTATGGTTAGGTTTAGGATTAGGTTTTAGCTAAGCGTGAGGGGGAGGGTTAGGGTTAGGGTGAGGGTTAGGGTTAGTGTGAGGGTTAGGTTTAGGAGGTTTAGGGATACGGTGAGGGTAAGGGTTAGGGTTAGGGTTAGGGTTAGGGTGAGGTTTACAGTTAGCGTTATGGTTAGGGTGTAGGTTAGGTTGAGGGTTGGGGTTAGGTTTAGGTTGAGGGTGAGGGTGACGGTTAGGGTTAGTGTGAGGGTGAGGGTTAATTTTTTTGTTAGGGTGAGGGTGAGGGTTAGGTTTAGGAGAAGTGTTAGGGTTAGGCTTAGGGGGAGGGGGAGGGGAAGGGTGAGGGTTTATGTTAGGGTAAGGATTAGGGTTAGGGTGAAGGTGAGGGTTAGGGTTAGAGTTGGGGTGAGGGTTTGGGTGAGTGTTAGGGTGAGGGTGAGGGTTAGGGTTAGGGTTAGGGAAGGGTGAAGGTAAGGGTTAGGGTGAGGGTTAGTGTTAGGCTGAGGGTGAGGGTGAGGGTGAGGTTTAGGGTTAGGTTTAGGGTTAGGGTGAGGGTGAAGGTTAGGGTTAGGTTTAGGATGAGAGGGTGAGGGTTAGGGTTAGGGATAGTGTGAGGGTTAGGGTTAATGTGAGGGTTAGGGTTAGGTTTTCCGTGAGGGTAAGGGTAATGGTGAGGTGTCGGATGAGGGTGAGGGTTAGGGTTAGGTTGAGGGTTAGGGTTAGGTTGAGGGTTAGGGTGAGGATGAGGGTTAGGTTTAGGGTTAGGGTTAGGGTGAGAGTTAGGATGAGGGTTAGGGTTAGGGTGAGGGTGAATGTTAGGGTGAGGGTAAGGGTTAGTGTGAGGGTTAGTTTTAGGATTATGTTTAGGTTGTGGGTAAGGGTTAGGGTAAGGGTTAGGATGAGTGTGAGGGTTAGGGTGAGGGCTAGAGTTATAGTGAGGGATATGTTTAGGGTTTTGGTTAGGCTGAGGCCTTGGGTGAGGGTGAGGTTGAGGGTGAGGTTGATGGTGAGGGTTAGAGTGTCGGTGAGGGTTAGGGTTGAGTGAGGGTTAGGGTGATGTTTAAGGTTAGGGTTAGGGTTAGGGTTAGGTTGAGGGTGAAGGTGAGGGTTATGGTTAGGGTGAGGGTTAGGGTTACGGTTAGGATTAGTGATAGGGTTAGGGTTAGGGTTAGGGTTAAGGAAGTTTGAGGGTAAGGGTTATGGTGAGGGTTAGTGTTAGGCTGAGGGTGAGCGTGAGAGTGAGGTTTAGGGTTATGTTTAGGATTAGTGTGAGTCTTAGGGTTAGGTTTAGGGTTAGGATGAGGTTTAGGGTGAGGGGTAGGGTTAAGGTTAGGTAGAGGTTGAGGGTGAGGGTTAGGGTTAGTGTGAGTGTTAGGGTTAGGGTGATGGTTAGGGTTAGGCTGAGGGGTAGGGTGAGGGGTAGGGTGAAGGTGAGGGTTAGGGTGAGGGTGAGTGTGAGGTTTAGTGTGTCGGTGAGTGTTAGGGTAGATTGAGGGTTAGGGGGACGGTGAGGGTTACGGTGAGGGTGAGGGTTAGTGTTATGGTTATGGTCAGGTTGAGGATTAGGGTTACGGTTAGGGTTAGATTGAGGTTTAGGGTGAGGGGTAGGTTTAGGGTTAGCGTGAGGGTAAGGGTTAGGTTTGGGTCAGGGTTAGGTTTAGGTTTAGGGTGAGGGTAATTGTTAGGGTGAGGGTTAGGATGAGGGTGAGGGTTAGGGTTAGAGTGATGTTTAAGGTGAAGTTTAGGGTTAGGGTTAGGGTTAGGGTGTGGGTAAGGGTTAGGTTGAGCGTGCGGATTAGGTTTACGTTTAGGGTTAGTGTGAGGGGTAGGGTTAGGTTTAGGGTGAGGGTTAGGTTTAATGTGAATGTTATGGTTAGGAATAGGGTTAGGACGAGGGTAAGGGTTAGGATTAGGATAGGGTGAGAGTAAGGTTTAAGGTTAGCATGAGTGTTAAGGTGAGGTTTAGGGTTAGGTTAAGGGATAGGGTGAGGGTTGGATGAGGGTGAGTGTTGGGTTGTGATTGAGGGTTAGGGTAAAAGTGAGAGTTAGGTTGACGGGGAGGGTTAGAGTGAGGGTGAGGGTTAAGGTTAGCGTTAGGCTGATGATTAGGGTTTGTATTAGTGTTAGGGTGAGGATTAGGGTGAGGGGTATAGTTAGGGTTAGTGTGAGGGTTAGGATTAGTGTGAGGGTTAGGGTTAGGGTTAGGTTTAGAGTGAGGGTAAGGGTTAGGATGAGGTTTAGGGTGACGTTTAGAGTTAGGTTTAGGGTGAGGGTTAGGGTTAGCGTGAGAGTTAGAGTTAGGGTTAGTGTGAGGGTGAGGGTGAGGGTTAGGGTTAGGTTAGGGTTAGAATTAGGGTTAAGGTGCGGGTGAAGAATAGCTTTAGGATTAGGGGTAGGGTTAGGGTTAGGATGATGGTGATGTTGCGGGTTTCGGTTACATAAGGGTTAGGTTTAGGGTTAAGGAGAGGATTAGGGTTTGGGTGAGGGGTAGGGTGATGGTAATTGGTAGGTTTTGAGTGAGGGTTAAGGTTAGGGTGAAGCTGAGGGTGAGGGTTTTGTTTAGGTAAGGGTTAAGGTTAGGGTTAGGGTTATGGTTAGGTTTAGGATTAGGTTGTAGCTAAGCGTGAGGGGTAGGGTTAGGGTTAAGGTGAGAGTTAGGGTTAGTGTTAGGGTTAAGTTTAGGGATAGGTTTAGGGATACGGTGAGGGTAAGGGTTAGGGTGAGGGTTAGGATGTGGGTGAGGTTTATGGTTAGCGTTATTTTTAGGGTGTCGGTTAGGGTGAGGATAAGTGTTAGGTTTAGGTTGAGGGTGAGGGTGACGGTTAGGGTTAGTGTGAGGGTGAGGGTTAGGTTTAGCGTTAGGGTGAGGGTGAGGGTTAGGTTTAGGAGTAGTGTTAGCGTTAGGCTTAGGGTGAGGTTGAGGGGACGGGTGAGGGTTTGGTTTAGGGTAAGGATTAGGGTTAGGGTGAGGGTGAGGGTTAGGGTTAGTGAGGGTTAGGGTTTGGGTGTTAGGGTGAGGGTGAGGGTTAGGGTTAGGGTTAGGGTTAGGGAAGGGTGAGGGTAAGGGTTAGGGTGAGGGTTAGTGTTAGGCTGAGGGTGAGGGTGAGGTTTAGGGTTAGGTTTAGGGTTAGGGTGAGGGTGAAGGTTAGGGTTAGGTTTAGGATGAGGGTTAGGGTTAGGGATAGTGTGAGGGTTAGGGTTAATGTGAGGGTTAGTTTTAAGGTTAGGGTTAGGGTTACCGTGAGGGTAAGGGTAATGGTGAGGTTTCGGATGAGGGTGAGATTTAGGGTTAGGTTGAGGGTTAGGGTTAGGGTGAGGGTTTGGGTGAGGATGAGGGTTAGGTTTAGGGTTAGGCTTAAGGTGAGAGGGTGAGGGTTAGGGTTAGGGTTAGGGTGAGGGTGAAGGTTAGGGTGAGGGTAAGGGTTAGTGTGAGGGTTAGTTTTAGGATTATGTTTAGGTTGAGGGTTAGGGTTAGGGTTAGGGTTAGGGTTAGGGTTAGGGTTAGGGTTAGGTTTAGGGTGAGGGTGAAGGTGAGGGTTATGGTTAGGGTGCAGGGGAGAGTTAGGTGTAGGGATAGGGTGAGGGTGAGCGTTAGGTTTAGGATTAGTGATAGGGTTATGGTTAGGGTTAGGGTTAAGGAAGTGTGAGGGTAAGGGTTATGGTGAGGGTTAGTGTTAGGGTGAGGGTGAGGGTGAGTTTGAGGTTTAGGGTTAGGTTTAGGATTAGTGTGAGTGTTAGGGTTAGGGTTAGGATTAGGATGAGGTTTAGGGTGAGGGGTAGGGTTAGGGTTAGGTAGATGGTGAGGGTTAGGGTTAGGGTTAGTGTGAGGGTTAGGGTAGGGTGAAGGTTAGGGTGAGGGTTAGGGTTAGGCTGAGGGGTAGGGTGAGGGCGTGGGTTATGGTGAGGGTGAGAGTGAGGTTTAGTGTGTCGATGAGTATTAGGGTAGGGTGAGCGTTAGGGAGACAGTGAGGGTCAGGGTGAGAGTGAGGGTTTGGGTTATGGTTATGGGTAGAGTTACTGTCAGCTTGAGGATTAGGGTTAGGGTTAGGGTTAGATTGAGGGTTAGGGTGAGGGGTAGGTTTAGGGTTAGGTTTAGGGTTAGCGTGAGGGTAAGGGTTAGGGTGAGGGTCAGGGTTAGGATTAGGTTTAGGGTGAGGGTAATTGTTAGGGTGAGGGTTAGGATGAGGGAGAGGGATAGGGTTAGAGTGATGTTTAAGGTGAAGTTTAGAGTTAGGGTTAGTGTGAGTTTGAGGTTTAGGGTGAGGTAAGGGTTAGGTTGAGGGTGGGGATTAGGTTTACGGTTAGGGTTAGTGTGAGTAGTAGGGTTAGGTTTAGGGGGGAGGGTTAGGTTTAGTGTGAGGGTTATGGTTAGGGATAGGGTTAGGGCGAGGGTAAGGGTTAGGATTAGGTAGGGTGAGAGTAAGGTTT